>NW_023604972.1:85456871-85714371 GCF_014898055.3 Talpa occidentalis | reverse complement strand
AGGTTAAATGAGACTTTCACATTAATAACAAAATAGAAAGTTGCTACTATCTGAAATGGGTCTTTGTTCCACTTTGTGTCTGAAAGTCAGAAGGAATAGGAAATTTAGCATATTATTCCCTACCCTAAATTGGAACATAGGAAGAACAGTCAACAAATCAACAAGAAAAAACACTCACCTTGCTGTAAATCAACACAATTTAAGTAGCTAATCTTAATTCCACACTAAGGGAAAATATTCATTGCTCAGATGCCGTGCAGCACATTGGAATTAAAGGGGCCTTAAACATATTCCCCTGTGGAGGATCCAAAATTCAAGTTAATTGATAATTATGGTTTCAGAAAGCAATTTCACTCAGTTTCCATGAGACTTCAACATTAGGGGAGCACATAAATCATATAATGTTATAAAATCTGACATAGTAAAAGTGGTTCATTCTGAAAAAGGAAACGGATTCTTTAACCCTGACCAGCATAACACCACCACTGATTTTTTACACTTTCCTTGGGAGTTTACATTTGAGAAGTCATTTCATTTTGTTTCCTTTTTATATATAATTGTGAGGATTAAACCCATGGACACAAATCTTAAGCCTTAGGAACTGTAGTCTGGTCATTGAAAGGGTGATCCCAGTTTGCAACATGTTCCTAATCATGAGTGACCCCACTTTAGATCAGAGTTCATTTAACTTGAAATAGTACCGAGAAAGTAATGAGGACAAAATTACATGACACTCACTGTTCTGAAGTGGTCTTCTGAGTCTGCTTTTTGATTTTTTGCTTTTGTTGGTTTTTTTTTTTTTCCTTAACAAGCATATACCATGTGGTTTTCAAGGAGCAGGAGAGAAGAAACCAGGCAGGAAAAGTACCAGCCAAGAACAGGGCCTGAGAAAGGACTCCGTAGCATAGCATTGGTTTTCATCTCAGTTCCACATATTACTAGTTGTACAGCCTTAGGCAAGTTATCTTACCCTTCTGTGTCTCAGTCTTCTTTTCTATAAAATGAGAATGATAATAAGAGTATATCTTATAGGGTTGTGATGAGCTCGTATTTCTAAACAGTACAGCTTATTAAAGATTTTATTTAATTTAATTATATCTCAAGGGAGTTTTTTGTTGTTGTTCTTTTAATTTGCATCCTCAATGGTAAGGGAAAGGATCAACCCCAACCCCAACCCCAACCTAGTGGAGTGATGGACAAGGACTCATTTCACCTTGTCACACAGGTGGAAAAGGTAAAATGAGTCACACAATCACTTTTGTCAGTGAAAATACTGATATTATCTGTGAAATGAATAAAAAATGCAATCAAGCTCTCCTTAAAAATTAAAAGGGAATATAGTAATTGCACCTTGGTTCGTGGGCTCTCAGGTCTCTGAGCCCCCTTTATGCAGCTGTTATTACAAATTGTGACCTGTACTCAGGGCACAGATCCTGTAGTTTGGTTCCCACTGCTCAGCAAAATACAGGATATCAAAGTTTCTACCTCAGAGGGCCCCTGCAGAGTCAGAAGTAAAATAATACACCATTCTAAATTACGGTATAGAATGCCTTGGCATGGAGAATAACCTTTCCAACTCTCCAGTGTGTCCATTGGACTGTGCCTGGCTCCGGAACACTCATTGTTTTGCTGTGCTTTACCTTTGCCCACAGGGGCCTGGGAAACCTCTTTGAAATCTGAAAATAATATTTAGCATATTCCATGAGAACAACCCATCTGCTGAGAAGAAATTTAAATGAAACTTCTGAATATTCTCTCTTAATCTCTAAAAAGGGGTGATTTCAAAACTAAGATTTGGGAAGGTGAAGAGAAAGTATGGTTTGTGAATCCAGCCAAGGGTGCCTACCAAACAGGACTGTTCACGAATTTGGGATCAGTCCAGATGAGCTACGGATCTCCCAGCACTTAGGATAGATTCTCTCAACTAGAGAATAATTCTAGAAAGTGAGAACAAACATGGCATCAGCCCATTCATCATCACTGTAATAATGAATAGCCATAATGACAAGGGCAGAAGAAAGCAGAGAAAATAAAATGCTTCAAGATGGGGCCTCCCTGGTGGCACAAGGGGTTAAGCACTGCTCTATGAAGCAATCTGTAGCCTCTGCAGTACGAGCTTGATCCCCAGGCCGGCCAGGGAGAAACCCACATGGCTCAGCAGACCTCTCCTGTCTTGCCCGCTGCTGCCCTCAGCAGTGTATTTCAGTCAGTCTGCCTGTTCTGCTCCCCACTGTCTCTGGTGAATCCTCTCGCCCCCCACACCTCTGGCCTGTACCCCCGCTCTTGTATGCATAAATAAATAAATCTTTTTTAAAAATGCTACAAGATGGAGAGGCAATTAAGAAAATGACATACTGATCACTTTCCTTCAGGATACACCATTGAGAAAATTAAGTCTTTAACTTCTGAGGGCCTTCTGCGGCTATGCCACAGAAATCTGAGAGATTCAGATCCACGGAAATCTAGTGTCTGGTCTGGCTGAAGAATCATGCTATTATAAGCCTTTGACTTGATTACTACAGGAAACAAAGAATTGTTGCTACAGAGTCATTATACACATGGTATGCCCAAATGATGCTTTTCTAATCTTAATTTACAAGTCTTCCTCCCCCTTATCTCCAGCAAACAGATGAAGGAGAAACCTCAGGGGATGCTGCTGCATTTTGTTTGATTCTGAGGGTCTTCCCAATGCATTTTGCATTTCTCATGTAGAAAGAAAAATGCAAAATTGAGTGTCTGTGTAATAGACAAGATATATCTGGGATAGCATTATAATATCCTGGAATTACAATACTTTTTCTTTAATTGAGGTTACATTGGTTTAGAGCACCATATGTGATTCAGAGGCACAGGAGCATACCTCGTCGGGTGCATGTCACCAACCATACCCACTACCAAGGCACCCACAGTCCTCTCTTAGGAAGGGAACCCACTGCTCCCCCTCCCTGCTTTGTTTCCCCCCCCCACTTCCCTTCACTATCTTGTATCCTCAATTCCACAGTCAGATTTTAGGGTTTGTTATTGATTAAGGGTTTGGCATTCTGGCCCTTTATTTTGTTTCTCTGTATTTCACATATAAGTGAAATCATCCAGTATTTGTCTTTCTCCTTCTGGTTTAATTTGCTTAACATTATCCCTTCCAATTCCATCTATTTTGTCACAAATGGCAAGAGTTCATATTTTTTATAGCTGAGTAGTATTTCATTACAATACACCTTATTTAATCACTAGGGTCAGTAAAGATGCTGGAACCACAATTGCTTCTCACAATTATATACCTGTTGCTCTTTATACATGTCCATTGCACATTCTGAGACAGTACTAAAGTAGCTTTCCATTTGTTCCTAAAAGCTATCTATTTCCCAAAGTAAACCTAGGCCAAGGGTTGGGATCTCAGTGTAGTTTTGTGCTTTTTTCATTCTCCTGCTAGTGGCTGGTGTAAACAACAGGACAAAGCTAGAGGGCTTTCAGAGGATAAAGAGGTAACTAAGATGTAGTCTCAAATTTCCCTTCCTGGTCTCCATTGGAGTAACTTTACTCAGTATTTCTTTAAACCTCCTCCTTTCCTTTATCAGTAAAATATCCACATCAAATATCTCCTCTTCTGGTGACCTTCCCCACCAATCCCAGAATAGAAAAAAAAAAAATGTTTTCCCCTTCTCCAACCCAAACAACTTCCTTCATACCGAGTTTTTCTCACATTCATCACTTTCAATTACAATGATCTCTGAAACTTTGCCTCCCCCATTTTGCAACTGAAATGCTAGCACAAAGAACCTGGCTCTCAGGAAATGTTCTTTGAATAAATGAATGAATGAACAAATTAATCAAAAATATATAACAAGTAAATGGTCTAAAAGTCTCAGGAACATGGATATCTGCTAGGAGTATGATTATCTAAGCAGGTATGCATTTGAGTCTGCAGTTGCAAACAGAGGACTTCCAAAACAACTTGGTGAGTTTTGCTGGACCAAAAGTACCTGTGAGGCCAATTTGTCCTCAGACCACAGATGATACAAAACCTATCTTTCTTTTTAAGGCTTTTTTCATGGATGCAGCAAAGTTTGACATTTTTCTGCAGGTGATATAACTAGGGTATGCACAGAAGCAACAGACCTTAAGTTGAACCTCAAGTCAGCCAGAACTGAAAACAGAGAACCAAAAAAAGACAGAAGAGGAATATCTGGGCTGCATTTAAAAGCAAAAGGTCCATCAGTAAGAATCTGGTTTTGGGAAAAATAATGTCTCCATATATGGACTATGTATTGGATCATGACAAACCAACCAAATTCTGCCAAGTGCATAACTTCCTCATTCATAGCCTTGTTTTTTCTTTCTCCACTTCTATGAAACCAATCTTACACCCTGGGGGAGAGAGATTTCAACATTACCTCCTATCTCTTTACTCACAGATCTCACAATAAAGCTCTTTTCTCAGGAGCCAGCATCACGGTATTGGCAGCCTATGTGTGTGCGTCAGGCCATGAGTCCTTGCTCAGTAACCCTACCTGAGTCTTCTTTTGCATGCATTTTACATGCCCTGCGAGGGTAAAATTTAATAGCCAATATATTTCTAAAATCTATCTGAGAGCACTGTTCAATTCAAGAAATAAATGATGATGATGATAATGGTAACAGAATAACATTAAGGAGCAAAACAGGTGAAAATACCAAAAATGTCAAGTATGAGTTATTTTTCTTGATGTCCTGGTTTGAAAGCTGGGCCACGGGTTGTATGTGTTCATTCTACTACTAAAATTTTTGATCCACATGTATCTTGAACCAAAGATCATGATCAATGATTGATGGAGTTCTGTGCAGCCAGGAGTTAAAAGTAAACCAAAGACACAAATCATCCTATAATGCATAATTGTCGATCTATTATTATAATTGTCTATCTTTGTATAGCACTTCAACTTCATTAAATAGCACTCAGTGTTCTAGTTCCCCTAATGATTTACAATTTTTTCTCAAGGTTAATAAAACCATTTGTTAATATAGACAGTAGTTGGTAGACGACACTCAATATCCATAAGCAAGCTGAATGTGATACTGGGCTTTGATTTATAAGCACATGTTCTGTTTTAGGGGACATTATGGACTTTGGACCTATTTGACTCTGTAGTAAACATTAAAAAAAACAGGGTTCTACTATATTCAGGCACAATGCTTAAAAACTTGTGAAACCAATGCAATCATTATCTTTTCTCATTCATGAGCAATGGCCTTACTTGTCAAAAACTAATACTGGTGAAAGTTCAATTTAGAAAACAGAATTGAATTAACCAATGTTCCAAATAAAATAACAACAATGAAAATAATAATAATAGTGATGACCTAATACTTGCATAATTGCATGAGGCTTTACTGTTTTCATGATTTTAGAACCCATATTTGTTACCAGTGCTAGGATTCACTCAGCATGTAGCCAGCAGAGCCAAGTACCTAGCCTGGGCTGGATAAACAATCATTAGTGACAGTGATTGTTTCAGGAGACATCCACAGTGTTTTGTACCATTCACTCAGGAGTCAGTAGATTATCTGACCATAAATACTTTATTTTATGGCCTACTTAGTACTTACCTACAGAGAACAACACAATTAACAGTAATGAGATTAGAATTTAAGTAGTGGGAGCATTTTACCCTGTGAAGTTATAATGGTATCTTAGAAGAGTCAATTAGCTCCAGGTTGAAGAAAATGACATTCTGTTACATGTTATTTGAGGTATCTCTGGGTCACAATTTAAACCTGGCCTATGAAAGTCTGTAACTCAGCTGCTTTTGGAGCAATTGCACTTAAGGTGGGTCTCATGGATTGCCAACTTACACAGAGACCTTTTAGGAAACTTCAAAATCTCAGCAAATAGGTTAAGGAAAGGGCTTTATTTTTAGTAGAGGGTTGTATAGCTAGACTCAGCAAGAGTAAAGGAGGCCAAGTCACCCCCTGCCCCCATGGAGAGGTGGCCAGAGAACCCTATTGAACAATAATGGGCACCTAAGCCCTTTTTCCCTATACTTTTTTTAAAGACATGTAGGTAAAAAGTGGCTTTGTTAGAGGAAGTAAAGACAGACTCCTGCTGCTAAATGAGCTGGGTTTAGATACTCTCTGTTTTTCAGAGTTATCCATGAAAATCATTCATCCAGCATCCAGAGATCATGTGACATTGCAGTATCACAGGCCTCCCTGCAAGGGAAAAAAACTACCCATCTTTTGAGAAGTTGATCTTGGGAATAGCATTCCCCCCTGGCAACAAGAAGCCTGTAGGATCAGCTGAATAATTGTCAAAGCAAGCCAGAGAGGACACCACAGGTCATTTGCAGACACCTGTTTCTTGCATCATAACATGACCCATGAAAGCTTGCAAAAGACTGTGAAATAAAATCATGCTAACCTGAATTGTTTGCTTCCCTGTGTCTTAATTTGGTCCTATTAGAACAATCTTGTTAAAGCTAATATCAAACAAGGCGATCTGTATCTTCTTGTAGGAAGAGGGCATCACTTGCCAGGTTACCTGTTTTTCTTAGAACTAAGTGTACATATTTCTCTACAAAGCAATTATAAATCCTTGGCTTCCTTTTATTTCGTAATCCTAGTACACTAAGACCAATTTGGAGAACAAAAACCAAACTATGGTGTAAATAAGACTTGCCATTGTCAGGGTTCTGCACCTCCACACTGTTGTCTTCTGGTTTTTGGGTAGCTCACCTGGGTCTCAGCATCAGGGTGCTAAGCTTCCACTCTGACCCCCTTCCAACCAATAACACATACATGCCTTATCTCTCAATAAATGATGACTTTATATATAGATAAATGAACAATATTCAACTGGCTCACTATCCAGTGTATAGTGAAATGAGTAACTAAGGAGTGATGAAAATTCTAAGCATCAGAGGGAAGGCTTCCGTATTCCTTACTGCTCTCTATGGTACTTTCACACTTGAATTCAACATGGTCTGCAGTCAGAGAGGAGGTTGGACTGTCGTAGCTCATGAGCCCTCATGAAACCATGTAATCGACTTGAAGTCCCTTGGTTAAGTTGGTATCAGCCTTTTATCCTGACCTATTTCTTCCAGGTTCTCAACAGTCTGTTAGAACATCCCTTCAGTGTATGTATTGCTGATGCAGACCACTTTGTTTCCATTATGGAATGATGGTTTGTGTAAATAAATGAGTAATAAATGCACTTTTGGGAGTTGGTGCCAACAGTTACTTTTTGGTGTATGTGAATCTCAAAACTGAAACCATAGTCTCTAGTTCTTGTTGACAAGCTATTAAACACCTGGTCAGCTAATGATAAGTTATTAAGTATTTGGTCAGTCAAAATGGTATACCAGAATTAAAAGCCAAAAATAAAAGTTTAATTCTTGGCCTTGTAGTTTTTTATTTTCTCTAAATTTTCCTTTTTCCTCTGTTGTTTCTCCATACTAGGGAAAGATGGAGCCTCATAACAAAAAGTAATGCAAAAGGCATCTTCCACAGGAAATCACCAAGGACTCTGCTATATTTTTGGCAACCCTTCACTCTCAGGGGAAAACTTTCATTTTTAAGAAAAAATGAAATATCATATTGAAATAATTTATTAACTGATTTAATACCAAGATAAGGTATGACTCAAATCTCACTAAAATAAACCAACTGCTAACCAACCCGCCAAACCTCTTTTATGAGACTTTTTAATATTCTAAAACTAAGACCCTTAAAGGTCTCAATTAGATTGCTTGACCTGGAGCCCAAATCCACAACATTCTCCCAAGTATACCCTTCCCCTGCCCCCACACACACAGTAGCCTTCCACCGAGGGCTGGTCAGAGGATGTGAGTGTGACACTGGAAGCTCAGAGTGTGCTGTACCACACACAGAGGAATGTCTTCAGCCTTGGAGGATCAAGCAGGTACCTGTCTGTGTTCCCTGTGGTCTCCACCAGCTGGGAACGAGACCAAGTCACACCATGTTTCAACTGCAGCAAATCATTAGCAAAACAGGCAAATGGCAACAGTGCAGTTGCAATAACAAGCAGGTGGCACTTTTTCGACACCAATGATGTTGTCCTAAAAACAGAACTAATGGGTTAGAATATAAACAGCACAACTTTCTCATCAACAAAGAAGTCTTGCAGCTGTCAGTTCATGCAAGCCTTGTGATTCTCTCTCTACAGCAGGCATTTGAGACCACTTCTCAATATATAGGAGTGAGTAAGTGAGGAAAGGAATAAATAAATGGTCCTCCTGCCAAAGCTTCAGAACTACTAGAGGACATAATTAGAAACTTCAACATAATCCCCAGGTCTTCTGCTTCTGTCAAAATGCTTCTTAGTCGCTCTACTTCTACATTAAAAGTCTTCAGCTGGTTTAAGACTTGTCATCATAAAATGAGATTCTTTCCCTTTTTTAATCCCCAATTAGGGGCTCAACATCTTTGTGATGCATCTCTCTGAGACCAGCAATATTTTTTTTTATTCTCAAATATTCGACTAAATTCTGCTAATGAAAGGACACAGGTGAACTATTCTTAGATTTTTTTAATCATCAAAATATGTGGAGATTTTAAATATGACTATATGATGAACTATCCTAACAGTATTTGATGTTAAAATTCAATATTCTACATGTACAAAAGTACTGTAGATGTCAAAAATAGTCCAGCTACTCCAGAACAACCTAGGCCAACCCCACTTCTTCCATTATGCTCCCTCTACATACACCATCACACCCCAACACAAATTCTCCTGCCACATAACTTCCCAGATGGACACAGATGCACCACTGTAAAAATAATAAGTCAAAAACTACTTCCCTAAATATAATTCTTTTAGAAATTATAATAAATACACAGTTCTTCCAAATGCTTCAAAATAAAAGTTTTTTTATATTGCAATAGACTTAGTATCTTAAGTTATTAAGTCTATATCACTATCCTTGGAATTACCCATTCTCACTAACATAACATTTCCCTAAGTAAGAACCTGTTGATTTCGAGACCATGAATTTTATTTTGAGCTGGGTCAATGTCTCTATAGCATGAATTACCTAGGAGATATTACGACTACAATTTTCATGATTGACTTACACAGCTTTTCGCTACTTATAGCAAAGATTCAGCAGTTTTCCCATGAGTCCTGCTTGATGGATGGTGGAAAATGTTATAGTTATGATGAAATAGTAGTTAATGAAAACTACATTAAAAATGTAAAAATAAATATATACGTGTATGTGTTACTGTCTATATATATTATACCTCATCTGGTTGTGGGAGAAACAAGCATTAGAACAGAGCACGGCTCTTTCCTTTTTCTTTCAAGAAGATTCACATTATCTTACCAGGTTTTATCTAAAATACAAATTGCAAGACAATCTAGCCCTTACTATTTTCACTTCCCAGCATTTTTCTCGCAAACAATTTCTGGGCTCAACTTCTGATTCTACCACAGTTGACAGGTTACTTAACTTCTCAGAGCCTCTCCTTGAGAATGGAGATGAATATTGTGGGATTCAGCGAGTTGCTATGGCGATGAAATAAGGGGGCATCAACCTAAAGTTCTAGGCACTTCTACTCACTCAACATTAGATCACTATCCTCTCCTGGCCTTTCTTCAAGCATAAGATTATCAACACCCCACCATCAATGTACAAACTTGCAAAGTCTCAGCTTTTTAATCTCCTTGTTATACCCTATGCACATACAAAATACACCAAAATGGAAACGTTCACTTTTAATGACAATGGTACTGACATTGAGGGAATTACATAACAGACAATATGTTTTAAAGTAAGGAATTAGTTTCCAAGTATTAATTTACCAACTTTCCACATGCCAAGTTCCCAAAGCAGTCAAGAAAATCTGAGACCCTGAAGGCTTCATGTTTCTCTTAATGGGGCATTAATTATTTTCAAATAAATGCACCTTGTGTGCAAGCTCTCTTTGTAGACTGAAAGTGGATTAAGGAATTGTAAACTTAACCCATTATTCCAATGTTTACGATGCCACACTTCAGAAAATTTCAGAAAAGATCTGACTATGAGTAAATATATTGAATTCCAATAAAAAATACTTAGTATTTCAATTATATGGGTATCGACAGCCCTCAAAAAGCAAATGAACAAATAACAATTCTATCACTGTTCTTCAAAACATTTACTTTCCCTCAATTACATCTTCAACACACACACACACACACATACACACACACGCTCACGTACTCTATTCTTTTGACACAAAGTATTTTCTATGTGAAAGGTTCTTTAATTTTGTGATTTCAGTTTTTATTTGGGGCTTTTTTTTTTTTTAAACGTTAGGGTGTTTTAACAGCACCACCTTGTGGTAATGAGCCATTTCAAATTCATCCACCCACTCATCCCTTCTCTTCCCCCACCTTTTCTTGCTTGTTTTGTGAGCTATTTTTTCAGTTCTATTCATTAATCATTCCTCAACATTAGTGTTACTGAGAAAGATAAGGATTTCAACAAAACAAAATAGGCCATTAAAAATAGCAAAAAAAAAAAGCAATAATATGAGCCACACAGTACAGTCTGTACACTTAAGACTATGCTATTCTTCACAGGAAAGAGAAGAGGCTGAAGATCAACCTACAGTGTACGGTGTATTAAAAAGAAACAAAAAAGCGGGGACGGAATCCCAACATGGCTTTAAAGGGATAGTTAACTTGATATAAGACATTTTGGCTAGAGTTTTCCTCTTACAGCCACCACATCCCTGCCCTGCCTGAGAGGCAGGCAGCTCAGAACAGCAAATGCTTTCCAGCCACAAACAACAGAATATTAGAGCCATTGATATTCTTCTCACAGCCACAGGAACCATAACCAGGTGCAAAAGGAATTGGATGCTTATGAAGAAATAATCAAATATTCCATCCTTCCTTCCTCCTCCTTTCTGCTGCCTCTTACATAACTACCAGAATCTTTTCCCAGGGGCCAGAATGCTACCTGAGGAAAATAATATTAACAATGTATTATCTTTTTTTCCTAAATCACCTCAACTCTAAGAACTTAGACATTCATTAGAAACTTATGCCCAGCAGCAGGTCTGACCAATTGGGCATCAAAACAGGTAATACATTACTTCCTTCAAGGATTAGATGATTATGGAAAATTTCATTCAGTTTTGAAAGTCCTGACTTTTTCAGCTTTGAAAAAGACCATGAGGTAGATTCACATGGTGAAGAGTAAGAGGGAAAGAGTGCAGAGATTTAAGAATGAGGCTAGAAAATATCAATTCATGAGTTTAACCAGGAGCACCTAAGCGACTGAAGGTCTTTCCCTGAATATAAAGATCCAAAGGGAGGGTGACCTCCTGTATAAGGTCACGTTTATACACACACACAGAGATAAGCACACAGAGAACACACATGCAAACATGTACACATGAAAACACACCAGAACAATCACCTAGTGCACTGATCTATTCAATATACACAGGGTTTCATCCAAGCTCCTTACGCTGATCATCTATGGGAAGATATTTATCTTCCAGAAAAGACCTTTGACCTTCTATGGAAGACCATGTCTCTATGGCTTCACACCTGACCTTCTGTGTAGGACATTTGTATTCAAAGGCTTATGTCCCAGAGATGGGGGGGGGCACTCAAAAATTAAGTTTTGTCAAGTTTTGTGACAGATGAGATTGAGAGAAGAGAATCTTTATCTAAAGGAGATTTTGGTTAATAGCAACAAAAGCTTTGCATGGGCAGATGACAAACATGGGTGAAAGAGGGGGAATTCTATACCTATTTGTGAAGAGGACAAAATAACTGGAATGCCAAAGGAAGTTTTGAGTGGGCCACATAAATCACCAAATCCTAGTACCCTAGCCCGTGACCTTTCCATGTCTTGGGGACCCACAGCCAGACTGAAGCCTGTTACTTAGGAGTGAATTCCTGTTCCTTCCCGGTGACCCTGTATTACTTTCCAGTAAGTTCTCCTGTGGTACAATTGTTCCTTTATCTGCACAGGAAGGGAATTTGTGATTCCTTCTGGAAACCAGAGCGCCGTAGGTGCCAAGCTCACACTTCCTGGCTGCTGGCTCAGAGTCTGACCATACACAAACATAGACGGAAGTCCAATCATATATGGGCCATGAAGTACATCCCATCTGTTCACAAGCTGGGGGACAGCTTCCACTCTCTCGTGCTCAGTAGCTTTTTGGTGACAACCAAGCAGAAATTGCCATGACTTCAATGCTATAAAACAGAGGTCAGCAAATTATTTTGAAACACAGCCACTTTTACCCATTTGAGTATCTTTTATGACAGTTTTCACATGACGATGGCAAAGATGAGCAACTGCAATAACAACTGCTGGCCTTCAAAACCTAAATTATTCACTATCTCCTTACTATCTGGACCTTTGCATAAAAAGTTTATCAAACCCTGGCTGAAAAGACAGACTAAGAAAAGGCAGTGTGTTGTACTGCAAAACCCTGAGGAGACTCTAAAGGTCTGGGGTACAGGTCTGGCTCTGTTAGAAACCACCCACTTCCCCAGCTCTGAGTGACCATCAATGTATCTTCTGACTGCAAAAGATACAAAAATTCTGAAAATGCATAGGGTTTCAGGTGCCAATTTTACTGCCCAATACTGCCCATTTCATATAAATGTCATCGTTCTATTTGTAATACAGAGTATTATACTTAAAATTAGATTGGAATCCAGACTTTGTGCTTAAAAAGAAACACACACACACACACACACACACACACACACATATACACAGAGAGAGAACAGAGCAAGTCATTCAGCCCACTCATATAAGATAAGGTTTAACACCCAAGCTCCTTGCAATGACCTTCTATGGGAAAGGCATGTGTCTTCTAGGGCCTCACCACTTGCTCAGAAAAAGCTGCTGTGTCTAGGCCCTCACCATCTGCAGAGTTGAGATCAAAACATCACTATTCAGTTACCACCTAAGACACAGCTGTAGAATTATGGGGAAGTGTTTCCACAAACCTAAGCAATTGTCTGAGTCTGTCTTCTGACTGAAGGAAAAAGAATGCATAATTCACAAAATATTTCATACTTTATAACACATGCATACAACGCAATAGATGCAATCCTATTTTCTTGTACTCCATACCATCTTTATTTAGTGCCTACTTCATGAGACTTGCAAATAGTTTCCAAACATCTCTCAGTCTAAAAAAAAAAAATAACATAGGGAAGCTGATTGAATTACAGCTTCTGTCTTGGTGTGGGGTTTCTCCAAAATCAGAGCTTAGGATCATTTCTTTTGGAAAGTGATTCCAAGGAGGAGTAGAGAACTACAGTGATTGAAAGGAGAAGTCAATCCATTTACTGAGTGAGTCACAGGTCTGGGTAATTGTGGCTGTTTCCCTAGGGCACAGTGAACTACTTTAGAATGAGTTCTTGATGTGTGTTCTTGAAGAATACAGTGAGAAGGTATTTATTCACCAACTCCTAACATTGCTCCATAGATTTAGTTCATTCCCGCTTCCAGGGTTGCAGGGAGCAGAATGTCCGACCCAGACTCTGCAAGCAACAGCTTCAGAGAAGCCCCAAGTCAGAAAGCAAGAGTTGTGTAGTACAGCTGAAACCAGGAGCCAATAAATTTTCACTGCATATAGTGGTCACAAGGATGGCTAGAATCAACAGGCAAACTAAGGACATTAGGAGGAACGCAAAAAGTGAGCTACATAACGTGCAATGCTTAAAGGTCACCACTCCATCCTCCCAGTGTATTATAAATTAGGTTATCATGATCATTATATCCCTTCATCCAACTTCAGAAGCACACTTATCATATGTCAGGTACCTGGAAGAAACATATGGAGACACTGTTTTCCTCAGAAAATGTCATTTTAAAGGAAAGTATGACTCTGTAATAAGACATTTTAATCCATGCAGATCAACAGAACAGTTAATATGTGAATGTGGACAGATGTTCTTGACTGTTTGATGGAGAGCAATAAATGGAAGTCAAAATAAAGGAGGGTCTTCAAAAAAAGGATGACACCTAGAAGATTCAAAGGACCAACGGTTTTCCAGAAAGTAAGCAAGATGGGAGAATAAATCACCTATGAAGTTATGGAAGCTGGAGAAGTAAGAATGTAGGCAGGAAAACAGAAGACTTGAGAATGAGACAAAGATATTGTGTGAGGAAATGGTTAGCTACAAAGAGGTTGCAGGAACCAGACAATGAAACCCTTAATCCTATCCTAAGCACCTTGAAATTCGTTCTATGGACAATAGCAAAATATGGAACGATTATTAAAAGTAAAACAAGTTAGTTTACTGTTAAGATAACTTTGATAACATCATAGAAGAGACTTTATGTCATCTCAAAGGAATTTCAGAGGTAAATTAAAATCTGTGTATCTGATGATGCCAAGATTAAAATAATCCAGCTCAGAGAAATATTTCAATTCATAGAGCATGCATTAATCTGTTTTTCTGTAAATGTACAGAATATGAGGGCTAAATTTAACACAAGACTAAATGAAATCCATTGCAGGCCTTCATCAAAGCAGAGACTTTTTGAGAGTGCATGTCTGTTATTTAGTGTTCATAGTATTTTACAATGCAGGCCTAGAAATAATTTAAGCCACTGGTCATTTCCCTGGCACTTCACTTCTGTGAAGCAATAGGATAATTCAGGACATTTACTGAAGGACTTAGTAAGAAATACAGATTTTTCCCCACCCCTGTTAAGGAAAAAAATCATTCACTTAGGATTTTGTTGAGACTGTGAGCAATGGGGATCCAATGAACAAAACTGACTTTCTCAAATTAAATTTGTTTAAAAAGGCAATTCCAAAGCATCCTTAATTACTTCGTGTGCCAATACAAGAGGCAGAGTTATATCAATGAAAGGTAAAGATTTTGAAAATATGGCACATGAGGGAGTGGACACAGAGACAGGAGAAAGACATAAAGGAAGAAAGAAGTTGCCGAGCCTCAATTTCCCCATCACCTAGAATAAACAAATACCCCAATTCTCCCCTTGCCAACTTTTTACATGAGGTTGGTGTTGGGTGGCTAGAAATATGACCCACTTCTAAAGAGGTAATGCAGAGATCACCAGTTTTGTTCAATTCCCCCCTCCCCAACCTTTTTCATTCCCTCCTTTGGTCAAGGCCTTTATCTATTGTGGCACCATGGCCCAATTTGATAGCTTGGTGAGAATGGGAATAAGCAACACCTTTCCTATTTCTATTTTCCAAAGAAAATCTACTTAAAGGCATAGAATAAAATTATGCTAAATCAGAGCTACCAAAAATATTAAAAACAAATTTTGTGATATACTAATGCAAGTGCTTCTGTATCGGTGCATTGAATAGAAATGTCTCATTGTGACTCTGAAAACTAGCATAATTTCAGTGTTGTGGTGAGCAAGAATGACATTTTGAATATCTGTAAGACTATGAGGTAATATGAAAGTATCAGTAATTTCTATTGGTGACAAACTTACATGAGCTATTAATACTGCTATAGCTGATTGCCTACTAATAATTGATGTATTAAAGTTCAGTAAGAGGCTGGTAAAATAAAGCTGTAACTAAGGAATCTCCCTGTAAATCCTTATTGTCACACTTCTGAAGGTGTGGCCTCCATGTTTTAAACCATTTCCTGCAAAAAAAAAAAGTAATGCCCATCTCAAAGAATTCCTCAGATTTCCATTTGATTAGAAGTTATAATTTTTCAATCATTTGATTAAAAATATATATAATAATAAAAAGTTCCATGAGTTTAGAGATACTTAGAAATATTTGAGTTTTATAAATCACCCCTCATCTGCACATATTAGACTAAGAGCAGTGCCCATAGATCCATACATGCAAAATTATATTTATTCAGAGCATTGACAATTCACTAAACATGTGAGAATTTGGAAAGCTGTTTTTTTTTTTTTAATAACTGACATCTGTTTTGAAAAGGAATATAAGTCACAGACCTTAATTTCTTTGTGTGACCTTGAACATATTAACTCCATTTTTCCTTCTATAAATGGATATTAAAATTACACTGATTTCAAAAAATTACTGTGAAAACTGAAATGAGCTAAAGAAGTGTTTTTCTAAACAATGGGCTATAAACCACTTATCTGGATACTAAATTCCTCAGCCTCTTTTAAATGAAATAGAATAAAATGGAAAGTAAAGATAAGTACTGATTTGCAAAACTTTTATTGAAATATATATATAAATATATAAAAATATATATATAAAAACTTAGTACTGTCTGGCAACATTATTTTGTTTAAGTATGGTTCATATTTTTTTAATGCTGAAATAATACTTGTGAAGTATATAGAAGACATGGCTCATGCTAGTTACAATTAGTGATAACAATAAATCATTGGTGTCCCAAGTGCACAGTCACTCCTCTAAAGAGGTTACTTAGAGATCTAGCTGGCTAGGAGTGCATAAGACCAGCATTTTCAATGTATTTTAATCCTGCAGAGAAACAAAAAAAAATCTTACCATCGAGAAAGGAGAAAATAAAAATATGACCAGAAAAACAAGATAGTGTTTTATTCACCTTACCTCAAGAGACAGAATATCATCTCTGTTAATTTGCTCATAGAACCGCCTAGAAGGTGGTTTAATTTCTCAGAACCTCAGCTATCTAAAAATGAAGATAATAATAGGAGCAACCTCACAGGATTGTCATGAAGACTAAATTAAACATGAAAAGTGCTTACTATTGAGTAAGCACTCAATAAATGGGAACTTCTGTAGCAGTTGTTGCTACTATTATGACTATACTGAACAGACACACCTACAAGTACTCACCATACTGCTTCCCGGTTAGTTTCAAATGACTTTTATTCTTTTATTGCTATTCCCAAAGCAAAACAAAAGACTTTCTTCAAGCAAACAAAATGCTGCAAATGACTTTATCTTTAGGAAATCCTTTATATATGTCCACCTACATTCTGTTTTTCTATGAATTCAAAGTTATTTTTCCATGGTTTATTTTTTCTTAATTTCTCTGTCTCATGTGGTTGGCAGATATAAAATTCACATCCTAACCATATGCTGAAATTTCATCAGGAGATTCAAAGGTGCTAAATCCAGTGTTCTGGATTCACTATTTGTTGCTTCCATGTGTAAACTACCGTATGGAATTGATGTGACCCATGCAAAGGGCAATTGAGCTTTTCTATTATTCATAGACATCTTGGCCCCTGGATTAAATTTGGGATTTAATACACCAGAGTCCAATCCCCTGACCATGCCTGCTAAATGCCTGACTGGAAATAGACTTTCTGGATGACTGCTGAGTCTCTAAATCACATTACCCTTTTGTCAAGTCACGCAGCAGGTAAACAGTGGAATAATTTAGAACCTTGACATCAGGGAGAAGCACGCACTCCAGAGAGGAATTAGCCTCTCCAAGGCTGCTTTTCTTCTTTGCCCTCCCCTTGCCCTAGAAGTGTCTTTTTAAAATTGTGAGGCGTCCAACATCCTTTGACTCACACTCCTGTCTATTAGGGTGCACCAGCCAAAAAGGGTTTGGATACCACCCATCTATATCCCTATACTCTGTGTCTCCTTTAAGTCTCCAAATGCAAAACATTTAGATCCAAAGTAAATAGATGGCCTAGGGAGCCAGGCAGACTCTCATGCAAATAAATAACGACCCAAGCCAGAGCCAAAATAAACGGACTGTAGCATAGGGTTTTTCCCAACTTCATAAAATGAAAATTCCTAAGACAAAAGTTGATAGACTAGTATAACCAGTATCTGTATACCAGCCCCCTAGATGTGACATGTGTTTATAGTTTAGCATTTTCTTTGTATGTATGTATCCATTTGATTGTGCTTGTGTGTGTGTGTTTGTGTGTGTGTGTATTTGTGCTGGATGAATCATTTGAAAAGATGCAAATATCTTGATATTCCCAAATATTCCAGCATGCATCTTCTCAGAATAAGGACATTCTCCTACATAATCTTAAAGAAATGATCACCCTAAGCAACATAAGCATAATTAATACAATCTAATATTAGTCCACAATCCAATTCCCCTGCTTATCCCAAGAACAAAGGCATTAGACATGATTGCTGTAACTCTTCAGGCCCTTTTGACATACAGCAATCCTACCAGCACTTATTTCAATGACACTGACTTTTGCTTGTGTCTGGGCCAATTGTCTCCAGAATGTTTCATCCTTAGCACCAGTCAGCTGTGGCTGAAAAGGAGAAAGGTGCACAGCATGGGGTCCATTTCACTCAGCCTGCAGGACAAAGGCTGCTCACCCCTACTCACCACCCCCTCACCCCACATCTTCCCCCTCACATACTTCCATGCAGCTGGCCTCCTTGCTGCTTCCCAATATGCTAACATACCCAGTTCCATGGCTTGGCTCCGATTCTCAGCCTCTCCCACATATCCAAATCAGTGCCCCCCAATTCCTGCAGGTCTTTTCTCACTCAGTGAGACCTTCCTTGAACATTCTACTTAAAATCGCAAACTACCCTTCCCACCTTATTTTTTTTCTTTTCAGTGTATTTTGCCATCTATCTTCTAAGCATTGGAGGGGACGGGAGGGGCTGATGATGTCTGTCACCAGCTGAAATATATACTCCTCCAGAACAGCGATTCTGTGTAATGTGTTCACTGCCACATCCCCAGCTCCTATATCAGTACTAGGCTCAAATCAACAACAAATGTTTATTAAGACCCACTCTGTGCTCCAGATAACAGCAGAGCAGCAGGGCAACCCTCAAAGCTGAAGCAACCTGGCTCTCCAGCCCCTGAGGCCCGAGACCAGTGGGACAGCCGCCATCGAAATGGAGATGGCTCCCAGAAACCAGGTCAGTGCCTGGGGCTGCCTACAACTGGTCAACAAGACTCGCATTTGCTTAAGTTAGGGCCAATCAAGCATCTCACTCTGCTGTCCCACTGTCCCCCTAGAGAATCCCACAGTGGCCTGTGAAGGTCTCTAGCAATCCACTTTGGCCTAACTACACATCACTTCTCACGGTAATCCAGTCTGAGTGCCCCTTGCCAACTTGTCCTTCTCTTTCCCCACAAGCCAACTTCGCCACCTCCCACCACCTACCCTCTAACCTGTCCTCCTCAAAATCATTGCACTGATCTTTCCAAGAAGTAGACATGGCCAACTGATTCTCTAAATTCAAAATATTTTGCTGGCACCCCTGCCCTCACAGGATAAAGCATAAGCACCTAGCCAGAAACAGCACGAGACCCTTCTCAGTTTGACTACTACTTTCCCACCGCATCTTCTGCCACTCCTAACATCACCTGTGGCAACAGTAACTTGTTTTATTAGTTTCTGGAACATCCATGCACCTCATGCCTTGTACTTGCTCCTCTTGCCTAGGACAAACCTCTGCTCCTACCCCTTCACCTCCAGTTCATGGTCTCTGCAAATCTCTTCTCTCCCTTCACGTTTCAACTCAAACGCCACCTCCTCTGAAAACCTTTTCTGACTCCTTGGGTGAGCTTGGACACACACTCCCTTCTGCTATACTCACACAGGCAATTTGGTTAAAAAATACTTTAGCAATGACACCTCACCATTATTAGCTTCTCTGCCTGCCAGTCAGACCTCAGGTGGGTTCTGGAAGGCATATCTATGAAGGGCCTTGGTTTTCGTATCCTCCTAGGCACAGTCTTTGACAAAATCCCTAAGAATTTAATGAATTTGGACAACTTGGTCTACGGAGCTACCTTGCCCTGGGCAGAGCTATTTGTTAAGGCCTTAGGATCAGAACTAGTGACCCTGATCTTCCCTATCCTTATTTTATGGCTCAGGCCTAGAGTTAATAGCAAATGTCCTCATTGTTTCGGTTTGCTCAAACATTATGTAAACCCAACATCAGGCGACTGTTTGACTGGCGACAAACAATTCTGCATTCCAGAGCATGCTGACCCCTTGGCCAGTTTGTTTTGTTTGCTTTTCACTAACAAAGAGGCTCACATTTAATGCTGTGAAAGTCAAACTGCATTCTATAGTCTATCTTGCCCTCCCTCATACAAATGAGAGTGTGTGTGTGAGTGTGTGTGTACGTGTGTACGTGTGCACGCATGCATGTGCATATGAGAAAGGAAGACAAGAGAAGCCACAGAATTAGCCTGGCTGCTGTGCTTCCAGCTAACACTCACTGTCCCCACCCAAACAGAGGACTGTACTACGCACAAGGGAGATTACACACCAGGTCCACAGAGCCAAGGTGGGCTGGTGCTATTTGCACACCATCTGTTTCAAAATATTAACAAACATGGACAACCATATATTGTTGCCTGAACAGCAAGGAGAGACCATTGTCCTTGCCAATTGTCCACTTCATTTTATTTACCTTCTAGAGAAATTATCTTCTTCACTCATCTCAGTCCATACAGTTAGATGTGCTTAACCATTTTGTCATGGTGGGCACTGAATAAATGGCATCATTATAATCTCTCTAAGCAGCTTAGGCTAATTTTCTACAATCTAAGAATGTTCTATATATTAAAATATGCTTCTGTGATTTCTGCCTGTAATCTGTGGCATGTCCACGTGGCTCTATCAAGACTTATAACCATTATTCTCCCCCATGGAAGACCCTGCATTCATACTTTTGTGAACAAGAGAATCCAGAAGGACTCTTAGGCTGTGAGCACACTCATGCTAACAGTTTGCAGAATTTGAGCTGAAGGTGAGTAAGCATTTTTCACAGGGTCTTAAGGCTCCTTCCCCTAGCTGTTAGCATTGTTTTAATTTGCCTGGTTTGAACCAAAGCCAGTTGAATCTCCTCCAAGTTCCAGTTTTGGTCAGATCTCAGGAGACAGCCTGTCTGGTTATTCAAAAAACAAATATCTGCCTGAATACCACCCCAACCTGGAGTCATAGCAAATCACTGATGTCTTGTGACCCCACCATGTCACGCATGGTAGAGGGAAGGGGTAATGACATTAGTGCTGTAATCTCCACATCTGAGGATGCTGAAACCTAAATAAGAAGTCCTGCAAGCAGACAGTAAGGCTACAAAACCTATTTCTCTCTTATATAATCAGTCTCTCCCACCAGGCATCCATGTCCTCTTCGTTTTTCTCTCTAGTTACTCATGGATGTCGCCTCTCATGGCCGCAAGTCGCTTTTGATTGTCTGCAACTATTTAGACAGCTTGTAACTGGCCTGACCCTGATCAGTTCCCTGAATAACTAAGACAGAACTAGAAGAGGGGCCACCATCCACAAGGACTTTGTAATCCAGAAGTGAGACAAAAAAATATAACATGAAAAAGGGCACAGAGATGTGTAGTTGTTATACTATACACACACATTAGGGATCTTTTACTCACTAGGATTTTTTCTACAAATGGGTGAATCATCTTGAGAGTTTCATTTAAGATTTGTTCATGAAGGGGGTAGAAGTGGATTGGGATTTGACTCAGGGCTTTTAGTTATCTACTTTTAAAACATTTAGAAACTGAGTGACTGACTTAAAATGTTTTCCATTTATTACTGTCTGACTTTTCAATTTAGTGAAAAGTTCCTTATCAAATTTACCATTTTCAATATATGTTGAAATGTATAAGAATATGTATATTTTATTATCATAGATATTTCTCTTTTTGTCTTTTCTATAAAAACACTCAGAGAAAATTTTAATGCTAGTTCTCATCCCTCAACACTAGTATAATAGAAGCATTTGGTAATTAGTAGTAGAAACAACTAGTAAAAAGTTGGGTGGGCATGGTAGAAAAACTTGAGCATTGGAGAAATGTGGTATATATTCAAATGTACTACTTTCTCACTGTGTGAACTTGGAAAAGAGTAATAGTTCTTATCTTGTGTTTTTTTTAAAATGGGGAAAAGGATTAATGTACACAAAATATCTAGCATGGTGCTACATTTTTTTACACTGCCTGGAATGCTTTGGGGAATTCAGTATAAATCACTAAAGACCATGGTAACTTAATTCTCTGTTTTTAAGTTAATAAATATTTGTTAATTATTGTAGTATCTTTACAGTAAAAATTATGCTATCTGGCTTCATATGGAGACTTGTGATAATGAGAGCACCTGTAATGGCACAGCCTCATCAATGTCAGATACGTCCAGCTAGTAATAGGAGTTGTGTGTCTCATGGAGGCTTGGCTTAGGAAGGATATCTTTTGAGAGAGGGAATGAAGAGGACATTCTATAAGAGAAATTCATGAGTGACACTGGAAGGACACAGAAACTATAGAGACAAAAGAAATCAAATCCATTAACTCAAACAGAAACTTTCGCACTCAGAGACAGCATGGTAGAGTGGAATGCTCACAGGCTCAGCAGTCAACCCGGGTCCAGATTCCTAATCAGCCATGGTAGCTGTATGACCCTGGCAAAGCATGTGACCTTTCCAAACCTTCTCTTTATCATGGCAACACAGGGATATCTAATAAGCAGTTTGTCTAACAGTTATCATTAGCTACTGTAATCCCCTAATGAGGAGTGTTATCCATTAGATAACAAACAAATGAATCATCCAACTAAAATAAGAGCAAATACTGATGAGCTAGGAAAAAAACACAGAAAATAAACAATGCAGTGATTTTAAATATTAATAAAATTGGAAAATCTGTAGTAAGATTAATCCAAAATAATTATAAAACACAAGGTATCAATAGAGAATGCAAGAGGGACTATTAGAAGTTATTACAGCTATTATTAAAAGGATGTTAGTGGAGCATTATGGGAAAACATGCAAACAAATAAAATTGCCAGTAAAATAGACAAATTTCTGAAAAATACAAACTAGAAAATACAGAAACAAAAAGAAAGTCTAAATGCATCTATTACATTTATTTATTGAATATTTTAATGCATTAATTACCAACTTTATTGAAGAAATAAATTTTTCAACTAAAAGTGTTATCACTAAGAAAGGTGCATGGAAAGTTAACTATTAAAAAATTAATTATATCAAGAGCTACAGGTCTCCTGATATCACACTGAGCCTAAATGCCAATGTAGGGATGTCCTAAAGGAGTTAGTGTATGATAAAAAGTTTGAGTTCATATTTTACTGTCAAGTTCTATAAATATCTCCTGTGCACTTGAAAGTATATTTCTTGCTATCTTTGCTGGGCATAAATTTATATAAAAGAAAAGGCATCCTACCCTATTACTAAAATATATTTGCTTATTTCTTTGTTAGTATTCAATTCTCAGAGGAATATGCTCAAGTCGGCACTACATTTGTTGATTTATTTACTCGACCGTAGTTCTTCAGGTTTTTGTTTTATTTATGTTAAGACTATATTGTTTGGGGAATATAAAAATAAAATTTATTATAAAAAAAAAGACTATATTGTTGACTGCAAATACGTTCACAACTATGGTATGTCTCTCTATTTTATACATATTTTGACTGTGAATTCTATTTTGTCTGAAATTAAATTTACAAACTCTGTTAAAAAAAATTACATCCAAAAATAAAGAAACCGATCTTATACAACTTCTTCAGAAAATCTGAAATCAGTCTAATTCTAAAATCCTACAGATACCACAATTTACAAAATAATATCATTTATAAGCATAGGCACAAGCCTTTGAATAACAGCAAATAAAAATCAGCCATATATAAATAATACTTTATGAACAACTAGATGTCATTGTAGGAATGCAAGGTTAATTCAAAGTTTGAAAATCATTCACTGTGATTTCCACATTAACCAAAAAAAAAATTCATATAATCATCTTTTGAAATGTTACAATCCTCTGACAAAATTCCACATCCAGTCATTATAAAAGCTCTCAACAAACCAGGTATAGAAAGGAGATGCCTCATTTGTAAAATATATATGTATATATACATATATATATGAAAACCTATAGCTAACATGTTGAAATATTAAACATGTCCCCTCACCCCATGATCAGAAATCCAGCAAGGATGTTCCCTTGTACCACTTCCAATCAATATTTTTTCCAGCCAGTACTTTATAACAAGGCTAATTTTAGAAATCACCTCATTCAAGAACTAATGCCTTGACTTCTTGGTCAGTCCAACCTAACTGAAAATGGTGAAAACATCTGAAATTGGGTGACAAATGAAGCCCTGAATGGGCAAGAGGATAGCGATAATAATAAAAATAAATTTAAAATTTCCTTCATGGAAAGATACCCTTATTGTGAGATTTTTTTTTTTAATGGCAGGCATCATTTTCCCAGTTAGTTAGACTCATAACTGAGAATCAGAGGGCAAACTAGCTCATTCACGTTCATATAATGACTAGGAAAACAGGAAATCAAACCCAGCTCCCCCGGCACCATGGTGATGTGCCCTCCATGTCCTTAGCCTCCTGTCTATATTCCAAGAAGCCAATTATACTTAAGGAGTCAAAACTTAGTGGAAAGACTAGAGCCCTCACAATGATGTCAGAAAGTAAAACAGATGTACCACTTAAGGTTTATTATAATAAATCACTCAAAGTAATGCTATAGAAATTTAACAACAGGATTATCAACAATTCTGTGAGTACTGAAAGACAGGGATAATAATCCTGCTTTCCTGGTGACATTGAAGTTTGTCATATACTTGCCCTGTATTTGTCCAAGAGACCCTGGGCAGAGAAGTAAGTCATTCTTTTGTCTTGGATCTGGTTGGAAGTCTCATAGAAACAATGTGGGACTGTCACGCCAGTCACATACATGACTAATAAAGCAATATATTAAAATAGAGTACAATGGTTTTTAAACTATATCTTCAATATAGAAATTCAGTAAAATTACAAAAAAGTCTTTTCATAAAACTGTATTTCAGAACTCCCCTCTCACTCTCCTCTATTCTCCCTACCTCCCTCCCTTGCTCAGACATATATATGCACACACACACTCATCCTGTTGTTTTTCTGCTACTCAGAGTCCACAGTAGCTTAAAACATAAAATTTTTAAGCATCAGGCACCAGGAACTACCCAGGGTATATAAGCCTAGACCCACAGAATTAGAGAAAGAATCCTGTCCAATTTCTAGCCCTCATTCCTGAAGTGGAAGGAAGGCAGGAAGGATTTCTTCATTCTAGACCAGAAGCCAGTAGTCCATGATGGTAATGAAGCAGTCGACTAAATGACAACATATTACACTACTGGATTCAGATGATGTGTCCACAGAGAATGAAAGGGGCACTCATTGCTAAATATCAGGAAACCAGAGTTCACTGGCTACTCTATGAGCTTCAGTAAGCACAAGCATAGCTGTCCAGGTGGAACCAGGCAGAAAAAAAGCTGGGCTACCCCACTAAAATTGTAAACATCACATCAAGATATTCATTAAGTACCTGATGGAATGATACCCTTTCACTGGAAAAGATCAATATAATGGTTTGGGAGGTGGGGTTTTGGTTAGTGGAAGGGGGTATCCAAGTGGAATTAGTCAGGTTTTCTTTCTCCCAGAGTTCCATAATGGCTCACACTAAAATCAAGAACAGGAATTAAGGACTGACTCCTCCAAAAAGACAAGGAAATAAGGAAAACCACAACTGGGATTCACAGCACTCGTTAAGTGTTTTCCTGCAAGAGTTTCACTTCCTGCAGGAGCTGAAGGGTGAGGTCATTTCAGAACGGATATACCCCATTCATGGGCCAGAAATACCAAATCTTGGACAGCAGCACCATCCCAGAACACACAGCAAAACAAAGAAGCAAAAACTAAGCTCCAGAATCATTTCAAGTAGTAATACCATGTCCTAAATTCTACAGAGTATCAATAAATATACTGTTGCACTGATTATACAAGGTTTCCCTGTGCTCTCTAAACAGCTCTATTGTATTTTAAAATGTATATTCTAGCTATGAGAGTTTTAAACATGTATTTGGCTATAATTGTCTTCTTGGAATTCTTAAGAGTTTCTGAGGTAATGCTACAAATAGTCCTAACTCTCCTAATAAAACCAAACAAATACAAACTCCAACTGGAGAAGTTTGCGCTACTTCCTTCTTACTCTTGCCATATTTGTTAAATTAATTAAAACAGGGAGGCCATTAGACCGAGGTGCTTTAGCAGCTTATATAAGCAAATCTAACCTTGTCTGTAAATACCTCAAAGTTAAGAAATCTAAACCTTGCTTTCCCAAATAAGCAGGCACTAAGGTACTGCCAACTGTATCATTTCATTTCTTTCCTTCCTAGTATAACCCCTACCTCTTATCTACCTCTGGCTTGTTTCTGCCCAATTAGAATCCACGTTTGTTCAAATAAATTTGTAAACATTTTACTATGCCTCAGTTTATCTTTTAGCACTCTCAAACTTTATCATACTAGTATGATTAATACCATAATAGTATGGTATTTATTAGAGAACACATACATGTTTCCTAATATTTGAAAGGAAAAGGTGTTTAGGAAAACATCTGGCCCACCATATCCCAACTCTTACCCCACCACCATTTAAAATAAGGGAACTAAGACACAAAGATGTTGAGGGTTGGCCTCGATCATATTTATGATCATGAATCTATCATTTAGACCTCAGTGAATGCTGACCAAATAATTTTAATAGTACTTAACTATAGTCACATAGGTTACCACTCTTCAGCTTGTGAGTGACCAGTGCTACTCAGCTATGATTGACAGAAAAATTAAAACAAAAACTAAAGTTCCATGTCATGTTTAGTCACATAAGAAATTTATTCTTTTGAAGGTTGCCACAAATGCACTATAATTTGGATATTCATATCAGACCAAATACAATGTAGAAACAAAGAAGTGTTCTTAGTTACATGAAAGTTACAATGACAGCCTTCCAAGTATTCACATATATAGAGAAACCTTTTTTAACTAACATTTTATAGGACTGTATTTTTAAAACCACTTTAAAAATGTCTCACTAAAATGAATACATCACTAAATTGGCTAACTGTCTGAAATCTGATTACAGTTTCCTGTACTTCTTCTCCCCACTCCAAGTCATCAGTCCACAATGGATTCTGACCCCACTGCCTGGCAAGAGAGACAAGATCCATCATTTCAATGATGCTCACCTTACTGCCCTCTTGAGAAAATCATTCTGGTCTCTCCCTTTGTCTGTCCGGCACAAATCTGCAGTTCCCTCTTTGGGGTGTAGAGGTCCTTTTGTTTCCCTTGAACACATCTTTCATATCCTCTATAACAACAGCAATTTGATTCCAGATTGTAGGCTCAGCCCTACCCAAATCCACATGAAGAAGTGCACCATCCTTCTACACTGCTACCCACTACAGGTACCAATCTATGAGGAATCTGCATTAAACCAACATTGTTTATTGCCAGTGGACAGAGCATTCCATAGGAAACTTCCCATAACTGGCCAGATGAAAGCCCACTCCTGGCTTCCACCAATATGTATATTTAAAAGCATCCCGTGTGGTAATGCCTTTTCCCAGTGGTTCACTCAGTGAGTTCCATGGCCCAGAGACTGATAAGTCACGGATCTTGGGATCAGCCGACAGCACAGCCAAGGTCAGCAAGGGAGCCAACAAAATGCAGAACCACAGGTCACAGGGTGTAGCCTTATTTACCAGTAAAAAAGAATTTGTATTATTAACTCAATTTTAAGCACTTATCTATCACTTCTATAAAGTTTTCTGCTTCAGAAAAAAATTTTAAAAAGAATTAGGCACAGCAGTCCTCTCCTGTCTCACCACTGTTCCCCTCGGCAGTTTATTTCAGTCAATCCACCTGTTCTGCTCCCCACTTTGTCTCTGGTGAATCTACTCACTGCCTCCTCTTCCCCCACCCCCGCACCTCTGGCCTGCACCCCAGCTCTTGTATGCATAAATAAATAAGAATACTTTTTTTAAAAGAGGAAACTAAGGAAAAATGGGAAATATTTCACTGTTATAAAAAAAATCCTTTAAATGCATGTTGAACAAAAATTGACCATACCTGTAGTTTTTCCTCGTCTTAGTAAGTGGGAGTACCCTCCACTACCAAAAACATCTGAGGTGAAAGACAATTTCAATTAAGTCTTGATAAGCTACACTTGTTACGTATAATAAACCTTAATTTTTAAATACAAGCATAGGTATGAAATTTTTTAAGAGAAAGGCAACTTCTTTTACCATCACAAAAGAAAATCCACTTGAAGGAAGCCAAATTATTGCCCTAATCCAATATCCCCCAGGTATATTGACCCCACCCTGACCTCAGCCCCACTTTACTGGCATTTCCACACGAAACATCAGTTCCAGCTCTTCTCATATATCCTGTCCTTTCCATCACAAAATTGCCCCCCACCCTTGCAATTTCAGCTGATGCTTCCCTACTGCAAGAGCAGAAGGTTCCTTTCCTTCCCAAACTGGCTCGCTCCGCAGCTCCCACAAGAGATCTTGGTTTTATCAATCGTTTCCCACTGGCTTCTCCCTCTCCTGGTCTCCACTTAACTCCTCGCCACTGTGTAACACCAAAACGGCGTTGGCGTCTCCGGACCTTAACACACCCATTTCCTTTTCACTCACACCTCGAACGGCAGGACACGAGGGGCAGCTGTGGCAAACTTGGGGAGCAACCCCGCCCGACCCCCCGCAGCCCAGCTAGCGGGACTCCAGGTGACAGGCAGTCCCAGAGAAGCCAGCGCCCTGGGAAGCCAGATTACCGGGGCTTGGAATGTGGAATCGTTACGCGAGATTTAAGATTTAAAAATTAACTGACAGTTCACTTGATTCGTTAAATACTGGAGAACAACAAATACCTCTGCTGGTGGGTCTCAGCCCACGGCGCCGTGTCTGGTGCACTGGCTGTGAGTTCTTTGCCGTAAGTCTTTTCGCCTCGCCAGGTAAGTCACTGCCGTAAGGCAGTATTGTCCTAAACTGTCGTAAATAGTTGGCAGCGTTTGACAGCTTGGTTTCAACAGACGCAGTCCCCCTATTTGCATATTTTATAAATCTTAGTCCTCTAAAGGTCTGTACGGTGATGAGTAGGGTGGTGGTCTTCAGGTTGTGGATAGTAACAGCTATGTGAATCGACTTGATAGAAAATGCAGTTACCAGCGATAAAAGTTACCAAAAGTTGGAAATAAGAGAATAAAACACCAGATTGCACACTACACTAGAATATAACTATCAGTTGGCAAGTTGTGAGCACGGTCATCTCTACCTCCATCAAAATCAAAGGTTTACCAAATTAGGCAAATATAAAAGAGACGACTAGTAATTCACAACAGTCTTCGAGAGCGTTGTCAATTCTTCAGCTAATTTAGCTACAGCAGCTTTTTTGCTAATGCTGCCTTTACCAAATTTACCATACGTTGTTAGAAATTGAATACAAAAGAAGAATTTAGTTACTTCTGTTCCCCCAAAACATTACTCATGATGAGTAAAAGTTTCCAAATAAGAGGATGCATTTTGTAACTAACCTTTGTTGTGCTCTGTGAAAGCCTTCTTAAGCTTTGTTTGCTGCAGGCATATTGTCCTGTGTCAGGTGATAGACCCTTCTAAATTCTATGAAAAGTGTGGGAAAACTCTGTCTTCAATGCCCTAGGTCTGTTTCTTCTCCAGTCTAGTTAGTGTGTTTCAAAATAGGAAACCAGCTCTTTGGGCAAATCTGTCAGCTCCTGAAAGCCATCAATTATAATGTTACAATCTGGAAGAAACTTGCAACCAAATTTGAAACCACACTGTCAGCCGCTTACTTTATCTTTTGAAGGTTGCACCTGCTAGATTGAAGCCAGTATTATAAGAAAGCAGGCCTGCTTGTCCTTCAGGCTGCAGAAACCTTGGAATGTAAATGATAAATTCATAGTGGGCGAGTTACAGGTGCTTGCTTTTCTTACTTTCACTTGACATTGGTTCATGTCAGGTGAATTTTAACTGCTATTTCTATTTCTCCTTCCAATTTGAGATGAGAACTATTGCTAGTCAAGAGGACAGCAAGCTCCTTTGTTTCGAGTTAGTTCCCCTCAAAGATGTCTCCTCCTACTCCCACTTCTCTATTCCCTGTGATACCTTGGGCTTGTTCCACTCCAGGACTCAGCACACAGCATGTGATCCACAAAGTTGCCTCAGCCTGTGAACGTCTCATTTTGTTCTCCTCCTCCCTTGGTCAAAAACAATTTAAAAAGAACAAGTGTATTGAATGAAAAATCTCCCTTCCACACCATAGTCCCTCAGTTAAAGACCCCTCAGTCTCCTAGAAGACAACCTATACCATCTTCATGGGTGCCCTCTCAAAATTTTCCCTCACAAATATACATGTTATTAATACTTTTTATAGAAATGAAAGAATACAATGCACACTCTTATCCTCCTTGGATTTTGTTAACAATATTCAGTAACTTGTAAATCTAAATTGATATATGCCAAGCCCTTATAACAGTGTCTAACTCATAGTAAATGCTGAACAAATGTCCCCTCACAGAAAAATGCACGAGCATAGAAGAGTTTTACCAATTAGATGCCAGGAAAACACTATGATTCTCTGGGGCCAGAGCTTAAAGGTGTTTTCTCAAACTTACATTCCCAGAGAAAGACTGGCTGCAGACATGGCTGTCTCCTCACCCCCTGGTGTGCCCCAAGTCCACGCTCTTCTAAGTGAAGTCCCTCACGTCTCCTCTGAGTCTAAATAACACACAGAAGAGGAAAGCCTTCATATTGGGGTTTACTATGCCCATTTTTGGAAAACTGAGAAAGAAATGCTTCATTGCATTTTAATTTTGATTACATTGTTGGAAAAATAGAGTTTCCCAGATATCATAAGCAGTATTGAATCAACACCCCAAACAACTTCACCCAAGCTGGCTCCATTCTGCACTAGGTCACCAGGTGTTTCTAGAAGGCAGTGTGGAGACTTCCTTGCCTTGGCTCCTGTCCCAGCCACTCTGAGGGGGTTCTCTGAGAAGTAACAGGAGGTGTAATTAAAAAGTTAATCAGGGCGAGGACAAGGTTGTGTGCCAGTGCCTTTGAGAGGTGACTGAGAGGTCTCTACTCCTCACAAGCAGTTTTCAGTTAGAAAACACTGACTGCAAGCTCTGAAGAACATGTGCCCTGTTCACAATTTTCAGTTCCCTAACCAGCGAGGTGGGCAGAACTCCCTGCCCACCTGTTTTGTTTGTACAACCTGATAAGCGTTTCATTTGGGGGACTTAAATTTGCTGCTTATGACCAACTTACCCAGAATCACCTTGTCAGGCCGGGCAATAATTGGGGGCAGGGTGGGAGGGAGACAGGATGAGAGTTCCTTGAATATTGAGTTCTTTGGGTAACTATGAAATTTGGGGAGCTTGTGACTGCATTTAGGAGGTAAACGGGTCACTTAACATTGACTTTTCTGAACAAATAGTTGAAAGTCTGTTTCAATTCATTCCCCCTAGAAAATTTTTCTTTGCAAATGCACAGGGGTTCATGGACTTGAGTGCACGTGCAAACACACACACACACACACACACACACACACACACACACAGAGCCAGCGACTGAAAATTGGGAGAAACACTATCACAATGGCATTCCTGATTCTCCTAGAGGCAGAAACATGAGATCCTTGACCCTTTCGTGTTACTCACTGAGAGGCTCATGTGGGGTGAGAGACTGGGTCAAAACAGGGCCTACATAGACAACTGTTCTTCCACTGACTCTCCAAAACATTTCCCAAAGCCCTACAACAGCCGATGCACATCCACATAACTGCATATGAGCCGCCTCTCCTAACAGCTGCAGCTTCTTACCCAGTCTGTCACATAGACTAGCACAGAGACCCTGCCAATGAGACAATCCAAGAAGAGGTGAGTGAACAGGGCATAGTTCACCTAAAGGGGCACTTGGCCAAGCCACCTGGGCCAACAGAGATCCAAGGATCACTGAATGACCTCACTGTTCTGAACCTAAAACAACAGGAAACCTTGGTGAGCAAAACAATAAGCAGACCAGCCTCCTAGAGTCCTAGGTGTGAATGCAAAGCTGAGGATCAGAACAACACCCCCAAATAGTGTGGCAAGGCTCAGAATGACCTGGAAAGGAAGGTCAAGGACGCTCTGTGTGTCACAGATGGAGGGTGGGCTGTGGGCTGAGCATTGTGCTGAAGGCAAATTGATCAAGTCCCTGTGCAGATGTGGAGAGGATGGGGCATGCATTTCGGGAAGGGATCAGACACTCTCCAGGGAAGGATGGATGACAACTCTGTGCAGCTGTCTGGAAAATTCAGGCCTGTTGAATTGTTCCAGTGACTTTAGGGAATTAAGATGTTTGGGTAAGAGTTACAGACAAACCTCTGAATTTAGTCTAGTTTCCAGTTGCTCAGGCTAAAAATCTTGATATCATTCTTGATAGCTCTCTCTCTCTCTCTCTCTCTCTCTCTCTCTCCCCCCCCCCCTCCTTCTCCTCATCCTCCTCCTCCCCCCCCCCCACACACAAACACAATCACACAATCAATAGGAAATCCTGTCGAGGCTATTTTGAAAATCTATTACAAGTCTGTCTATTTCTCACTCTTCTGCCACCACCCTAGTCTAAACCACCAATATCTTTTGTCTGTTACTGAAATAACTTCTCAGGATTTTGTTTCCACCTTTGCTCCCTTACTGCCCACACGACAGTCAGAGAGGTGCTTTAAAATGTAATTCAGACAGTGTCCCTTCTCTGCTGGAAGCATTCTGGTATCTCCCATCTTACTTAAAGGAGATGCCAGCTCTTTCTACTGCTTTACAAAGCCCTATAGTCTGGCCCAGCGTTACTTGGCCCTCCTCTCCCACTGTTCTCAGTCCCACTCACTGGCTCCAGCCACACTGGCCTTCTCATCCTCCTTGAACTGACCAGGCCCACTCCTACCACAGGAACCTCTTCAAATGCAGATCCCCTCACTGGGGAGCTCTTTCCCAGATATGGTCCTGACTCATTCCCTCAGCTCTTTCAAGCATTCTTCAGATATCAACTTCTCAGAAGACTCTACCTCATCTTCAATTGTTGATATACAAATCCCCTTTGATTTGCCACATTTTTAAAATCAGTTGTCACATTCCAGGGGATTGAGGTTGTACAGGGGGACTGAGACAGTACAGGTCACTGAGTAGTATAGAAAGACTGGTATAGTAGAAATGACTAGGGTAGTAAAGAAATCCTAGGCAGGAAACAGTTACTCTCCCTGAAGGGTTAATTTGCATAGTCCTTTTTGAGCAAGGGACTATGTATCTATTTTTTTAATTGCGATAACATTGATTTACTACTTTGATAGAAGTCATCTTTCCCTTCACAGTACTGGGCACATGGTATGCTCTTGAGATATGTATATTGGACGCCAAGCACCTTCTTGCTGTGGGGAAATTATAACTCAGCTCTTATTCTCCAGGCATGATTACCACAGAACAAACATACCAGCAACATAATGCCACATGGAAACTTCAAGCAGGAGGAGGTCTCGGAGCTATCGGGAAAATAGGCAACTAGATTTCAACAATGGAGTGTCCATGTGACATACAAAAATTGGTCACTAGGTGGCAGGATGACATTTGCAAACTAACGACCAGTAGCTGGATACTGTGTAGGAACTAAACTGACACCAGGTGCCAAAATTCCAGACTTCCTGACAGATATAAGAGATTCTTGTGCCAAAGTGACCATCAAGGAGAAGAATAATAAATAAGTGTTTCCTTTGGTTTAATGTGAACTCACTCATCTATGGCTGTTTAGTTTGTTTTTCTCTTGCTTCCAGAATTATGCTGGAACTGTCACCTTCCTTTCCCTATTTTATCTCTGGTGCCTGACTCCCTAGGTCCTTGCTCTATCTCAGCCACATACTTTAAGCAACTTGCTTAGCTTTCTTGTATTTCTTTACCCAGAAATGACTGCTCAGAGTTTATCCATAAAGATTAAATAATGTCTATAAATACTTAATACTGAGAAATAATAAATACTATATGCTAGATATTGTTTTTTTCTCAAGAAAAAAAAAGACTTTTTTGTCCAGCCTCTTAAGAAGATGTTAAATAGTTGGCATTCTAAGTCATATTTTTAAGTGTCCAATCCCAATTTTACATTACAAAGGAATGTCCAATCCCAATTTTACATTATATGCTTTATAAGCATATAAAGACACCCCACAAAAGGAGTGTATTTTTTGGAACTATGAGCAAGGGTCAGGCTATTTTCCTGTAGAATTCTGGAAAGAAGGTGGGCCACATGCTACCCCAGGGAAAATCCAATACTCCAGGTCCCCAGCTCCCTACTCCATCCCCTGGAGGGAAACAGAATGTGAGACCTGGGGGCATAAGACCAGAACAACCTGTCATGGGTCTTGACTGTAGTGACCAGTCAGTCATTCCCCATGTCAGCACACCATATTGTAATCACAGCTGACTTCTCCAAACACCACAGAACTACCTTGTCTTGGGCTGTACATTTTTTTTTTTTATCAAAAGACACAGCCAGGGATAGTTCAATGTCAATCCCAACAGTGGTTCTGACACTGACTCACCTAAAGCAAACTTTTTTTTTTTGTCATTTGTTAGGTTTTCTATTGGTTCTTAGATATTTGATGTAACATTTGTTTCAAAGCTGTAAGTCAGCTTCACTTTACACAGTAGATACATATAGTTAAATTTTTTAAAAATCCTGTCATCAAAAAATGCTGATTTGGTTACAATTTAAAGGAATTCTAGGGCCTCCCCTGGTGGCGCAGTGGTTGAGCACTGGGCTGTGAAGCTGCCTGCAGCCTCTGCAGCGCCAGTTCAATCCCCTGCCGGCACCAGGAAGGGTCCCACATGGCGCAACAGACCTCTCCTGCCACGCCCGCTGCTCTCCTCAGCAGTGTATTTCGTCAGTCTGCCTGTTCCTGTTCTGTCTCACCCTCCCGCACTTCTGACTGTACCAGTGCTAGTATAAATAAATAAATGGTTTTTTTTTTTGAAAAAATAAAATAAATAAATAAAAGGAATTCTATGATGGGGTAGTCACAAATAAACTGGGTCCTTTCATAAAATAAGTTGTATAAATCATTTATATAAATGAATAACATAAATAAATTATGTAAATAATTTATATAAATTTTTATATTTATATCAATTACATAAACTTTTTTTTTTTTTTGGTGGGACCCTCGCTGGCGGCCGGGGAACGAACCAGCGCTGCAGAGGCTGCAGGCAGCCTCGTAGCCCAGCACTCAACTGCTGCGCCACCAGGGGAGGCCCCATAAACTTAAATTTTAATGGCAGATTTCTTTAAAGCAAATTAAACTGTATTTAGAAAGAGAAAGGGGAGTTTTGGAATTTCTTCTTTCTCCTTCTCCTTTACCTTCTCCTTTTTTTTCTTCTGTTTGTTTACTAATAATAAATTACAACAGAAACTATGTTCCAATGAAGAAGACTGTGCTAGAATTAAAGTTACAATTGTAACAATTTCCTCATACTTAGTTATGGTTGCTTTACTCTCTGTGTAAATATTTTTTTTCTCTTACCTTTATATCTATTTATGGCTTGTCTGGCTGCAAGTCACCCCTAATCACAAAATAAGGTATTCCAGCGAAACCTTCCCTAAGACAAAGGGCCTGAAATAAAGAAGCAATTACCACTAATTTTTATGTAAATTTTTGAGCATTCCCAGGCCCAAAAAATAACCTACCAAATAACACATGAAATCTAAAATAACACTAACATACTATAAAAGCAGGAATGATAGGAGATGTGCTATCCATATACACATATATATGTAGCCTGTAGAAAGCAGCTGCTAGGAAGGGCTTGGGGGGCCACTCCTGCTGTTCAGGGTAAGAACACGTCCTTTCCTGTGCCAAATTCATAGGAAATCATTTCTGTTTTCTAAACACTCAAAGGTCTGAGTCCCTGATTGCACCTCTGTGTCATAATCTGAGACTTCTACAGAAGATGTCTTGTACAGAACTTGCTGAATTCTCCCAGTCATTGACTCACTCTCCATGGCCTCTATTGAGGTGGCTGCAAAACAGACACTGAACACAGTTTTGCTTTTTGACTTTTGTTGTAAGAGCAAAAATCCTGTCCAAATTTCTTTCAGTTTATTGAAAACAAATACAAATGTAAGTCTTCTTTTAAAGTGAAGTAGCTTTTGGAAAGCAGGGGATACCTGTCTGTTTATTCAACAACACAAAATGGGGCCTCCCCGGTGGCACAGCGGTTGAGCGCTGGGTTGCGAAGCTGCCCGCAGCCTCTGCGGCGCCGGTTCGATCCCCGGCTGCTCCCCGGCCACCAGAGGAGGGTCCCACATGGCGAGCAGACCTCTCCTGCCGCCCGCTGCTCCCCTCAGCAGTGTACTTCGGTCCCTCTGCCTGCTCTGCTCCCCGCTCTGGCTCTGGTGAATTCTCTCACCCTCCCGCGCTTCTGACTGTACCCAGTGCATGTATAAACAAAAACAAACAAACAAATAAATAAATAAAACATGCCTCTATTAAAAAAAAAAAAACACAAAATGTATTTTCTCTTCCTCATTGAAAAATCCCAAGACCCACAAATTCATAGCTTCCTATTTTCTTCTCCACAGGCCCCAGATACTGGCATCTCCTTTCAAAAAGAAAACGCCAAAAGCTAAATGTATACCATCTCGGAGGTGAGCTGTCTGTGCTGTTGGTCACCCTTAGGGCTGTGAGCACCCATGTGCCCACTCACTGACTTACTCACTGCAATCCCACTGACCAGGCTCAACTTGGACCCAAAATCAGAGTCAGCTTTCCTCTCTGACCACCAGTTGCTGACCCCTCAGTCATCTGGTAACCCCACAGAGTCTCAGAAAAACGGGCATCTATGAAACAAAAGTTCTAAGAAGAGGAAATGAATGGTGTTGTCTGGACCTTCCAGACACTAAGAAATGTGATGATCTCTTCTACAGAAAAGAAGTTCTGGGGACTCCTTGGTGGCAAAGGCGGTTGAGTGCAGCGCTGTGGAGCTGTCTGCAGCCTCTGCAGCATGGGTTCGATCCCGGCCGGCCAGTGAGGGTCCCACATGGTGAAGCAGACCTTTCCTGTCATGCCTGCTGCTCCCCTCAGCAGTGTATTTCATCAGTCTGCCTGTTCTGTTCCCCGCTCTGTCTCTGGTGAATCCTCTCATCCTCCTGCGCATCTGGCCTATACCCCAGTTCTTGTATAAATAAATAAATCTTTAAAAAAAAATAAAGTCACTGAATTTGGCAGTGCTGGAACCAAACTTCTCCCCCTTTACTTCCCTTTCCCACAGAGATGCACTTGTTTGCCCAAAGCAGAAGTCCTGGTTCTCATAAATGATATTAATAAAGCCTATTTCAAATAGTTGATATTTTTTTCTTCTGCGAGGTTGGAACATATTGAAGATTTGGGGGTTTAGGAGAAAGATTTAAAGCTCTGCTTTAAAATGGGCAGAAGTTGGGGCCTCCCTGGTGATGCAGGTGTTAAAGTCTCAATGATATCAAGCTATCACCAGCCACTATGGCATGAGTTCGATTGACCCACATGGCACAGCAGACCTCTCCTGTCTTTCCCACTGCTCCCCTCAGCAGTGTGTTTCAGTAGATCTGCCTGTTCTGCTTCCCACTTTATCTCTGGTGAATCTTCTCACCCCCCAGTACCTCTGGCCTACACCCCGGTTCTTAGATGCATAAATAAAAATAAGTCTCATAAAATGGGCAGAAGCTGGTCTATGAGAGTCAAATCATCTCTAGAAATACGTTTAGAAAACAAGAGCAAGGATTCAGATTTTACCACAATAAAAATCTTTTCTACAGAGCTGCCTCCTTTTACTTTCACCTCCTCAGCTCTTCCCCCAAATCCCTTCGTCTTCCACCCAGGGCACCCATACACATCTGGCTGCTCAAAACTTACATGATTAGAGAGAGCCACCTCACGGGAGGAAGCAGCAGCAAGCATTGATTGGGTATGCAAACCTGGCAAGCCACCTTAATTAGCTTCTTTGTATGTACAAATATTTTCTCTCAGCCTACTTAACAATCAGCAGTCATGGTGTGCCCTAATTACAATGAGAAATTGGACCTGGGGCAGCCCCCTCCTGCTCCATCATTACAGAAGACTATTCACACTGGCCTTTGCAGTGAATCCATCTCCTTAGCTCTGGAAAGTCACTACAGCTAACGGTGGTCACTGGTTGTGAGCAGGGAAGCCCGTGGTGGTCCACAGCTCAGGCACGCAATGGCCCCAGCAGCAGCTCAGAGCTGTAGATCCTGCACAATTATGAAAATACATTCATGTGAAATGAAGATCAGCCCACAGGCCTGGGGACCAAGTCAGCATGTCCTTGGCATTTACTAGGTCCAGATGTCTTTATCTTCTAGGCAGGAAGTCAAAGTCTGTCCAGATGGCATCTTGATTGCTTTGGGCCTGGCTGATTAAATTTCTAAGGCTGACATCTCTTCCAAATACCCACTTTAGCCTATGAAAATGTGGTTGTCAAGTAAGTGCCAGGAAAAATCCTACAGCCCATTGCTAACTGGGAAAGGCCAAAAGCTGCAAACTGGGAAGCTAAGTGCTGAGATGTCCACGCCATGCAAACTGCCTTTCACATGGTTGGAGTTCCAGGAGACTCTGCTACAAGCAAGGGAATTTCTGGAGAGGCAGTGTGGCCAGGGCCAGATCATGGCTCCAGGATCGGACATCACTGTAAAGAACCCCGGCCACTCTGCTTTCTGACCTGTGACCTTTGGCTACCCCAAACCACTCTGGCCTAAATTTACTTACCTTCAAATTTCGAATAGCAATAGCACTGATTTCAACAAATTAACCCTAAAATTCTAAGAGTTAATGCACTTTGAGTGCTTCCAATAGTGACCAGCAGCTCATGAAGGTTCCCTGCTTTACATTGTGTAAGCAGTCAGTTATTTTTACACCAAACTTGACTTTGTCTTCTGAGAAGCTGCTCCTCAAAAATCCATCTGAAGAGGGATGATCCTGTACCTCTGAATACATAGTGATGTAAAACTGCATGTTTTGCAAATAAAATCTAATAAATAAATGAGTTGTACAAAGGCGAGGCAGCAGCTGCTCGCTCCCACAACCTTTACACCAGAAATAATAGATAATTCTTCACAGCCCTTGATGGGTACCCTTCTTTCATAAGCAGTCTTGAAAAGTTAGCAAGGAAATGGTATTTATCTTTAATAGATGTTGAGAGTCTGAGAGGCTCATGACTCGTCCAAGGTTACGTATGTAGCTGGATCTGAAGATGGTGTCCCATAAAGGCTGCTGAACTCCCATTTGCTCTTAATGCTTCTCACCTGAAGATGTGAGGACTGCACATGGAGCAGAGGAATGAATAAAAGCTGCCCTCATATGACCACCATCCTGCCCATAACATATTCTCCAGTTGGACCAATGGGGTGGTCGGACGTTCACTGAAATGAAGAAGGGACACCACGTTGCCATTTATGACATTGACTTCTACCTCTTCACTAGCTCGAGAAATGTTCCCTTCCATTCTTCTCTATAAAGGGCTCTAGGAATTCAGTCTAATGCTATGCTCAGAGTAAAAGGCCTGACAAGAGACAGAAAGTGAAATATGTTCCAGAAGGTCTAAAAGCAATAGTTAAATAATAATATGTTAATCTCAACTCTTACGAATGTCAGATTTATGTTGTTCTTTTACATTTGTAAAGAAAAAAAATGGTAGGGTTGTATTGAATTATTTTAAAATGTATTTTCAGCTTTAAATTTTCTGATTTTAATGTAGTTCTATTAGGACCACTTTATTTCAGACTTGAGAGTTTATCTCAGAATCCCAATTCCCAGTCCCACACTCTAGTCCCCATACCCTTCTGCCTGTTAATGTCATATTCACTTAAAGCTTGTAAGAAAAAACCCTAAGGATACTTTTAACATTACTGCCTTTATAAAATACGCCAGAAAAGAGAAGTTAGTGGGTAGCACTGAGCTTAGGGTCATTTAGAAGTTAACTTGACACATATTCTAAAAATGTTACACATATTTCCAGAACCACTTATGTATAACCCAGTGACCACAGATAATAGTGAAATCCAGATTTGAAGAAATATTCCAATGTCAGACAGTTTTTTAAGTCATTATAATACAGACTCACAGGGAGTAGATATTTCTAATATCCATCATCTTGGGAAGAGGTAGAAACTGGGCTGGAAATGCAAACTGACCCTGGATCTAGAAAGGAAGATCTCCCCCTTTCCCTGAGTATAGAAGCCATGAAGGCTTGGGCTCTGAGGTGTGAAAAAGCCTGACATATTTTTTGCGATGGAGGGAAGTTGGCGATGTCATGTACTGGGTCTGCTTTGAGGGTGGTGGCGTTGGCAGTTGTGCCATCAATAATAGGGGGAAAATTGCATTCTGGAGCAGCAGGATCAAGGATGGTATGTGGGGCCAATAAAACAGCTGAGCTCAAAATCAAGCAGGACATGAGGACAGGGATGTCCCCTGTCCAGGTGGGAGAAGGCCATCAGCTTCACTTGCTGTTCTATCTGGTGACTCCATAAGCACCATCAGTTACAAAGGCAGCAGTGAAGCAACTTGACAAGAATGCAGAGGGCTCTGTTCCGAAGTGCCTACAGGGCATCCCACCCTCAGAGATAGGGGAGGGCCTGAAGAGGAACTTCACTTCTTATTTTTATGGCTCTGAACTTTTTTTGGTAATAATTTGGTAAAATAAATAAATATGGAGAAATATAATGATGAGGAGTGAAACTGACATTAACTATATTAGAATATTCAATTTGAAGTTGAATTTCATATGCAAGTGGATGTAACCTAATGGGGTGGAGAGGAAGGCAAGCATGACCCAAAAGCAGAACAGAAACTACACATACAGAAGGGGGAAATAAAGGTGGCCTAACTATGAACTATAATAGAAATTAAACATCTAGTTCTTTACTAAAGTTGGACAAAAGCATGGTTTGTACACTCTGTGAAGAAAGTTAGTTAGCCTCTGGGTTACTGAAAGAAAGAACTTGAAGAGTCACGCTGGTATCTGAGCGCCCAGCACCACTGCGCAGCTATAATATTTTAATATATAATAATTCCCTGTGGAAACAAAGGGAAATGAGAGCTCTCAGATATGATGAGGACAGTTCTATGGGGTCAGCCATGGGGGTCAGCTGCCCTAAGAGATAAAATATTTGGAAACCTGGTGGAATAAAAGACAGAACACAACCAAGAATGGTTAGGATTTTTATGTGAATATCTAATAGAAGGAGAATTTATGAAAATTTCTGGAGTCCACAAATCTGTTATTTCCCCATTAACATGGCAGCTGGTCAGTAAAAATAAATGAGTTTCAGGTGACTTTTCTCATCTTCTTCATCTCTTGCTGTCTGTATCTCTGCAAGGACTAGTTCTTAGAATGAATGGGGCCAGTCCCACCTATTATCAACATTGTAAAGGAGTTGGGATTGCAGTGATCATGATGCCTATTGCTTCCAGCAACCCTCTCTATTTATGCTTGCCAACAAGGGGTAAGATCACCTGGAGCAGGAAAGAGCAATTCCCAACTAAAAGCAAATATAACTCCATGTTATTGTTTCAGGTCAATGGCCATTATATGTGAAATGGAAATCATTGTTTTCAAATAGAGTAATAGGATTTTACATGATGTACTTACAGATAAGGCAGTCAACTCCTCCATTTTACAGATGAGGAAGTTAAGACATAGAAAGTCTGTCCCAGTGACACACAACTAATTAATGGCAAGGTCAGGACTAGTATTCAAGGCAGTACTTTTCCTGGGAGATGTGGAAAGTAAACAGTTAAAGATTATAATGAACTTGTCACTAAATTGGAGGATTTTCAACCTAGAAAGGAAATGATTCAGGAACACAGTAACTATTTTCAAAAGGTATTTGAAAAGGGCTTTAACTTGTTTTATTGGTCCAAGAAAATGAGGGTCATTGTGTGGAAATTGGAGGAAAGATTATTAGTGTTCTAGTACAAGACAAAATCTTGAACAGTCCAAATTTTCCAAAACAACTTGTTGGGGGATACTAAGTTTCCTGCCACCTGAGACATTTCCAAACAGTCTGGAAGATAATGTATATTTTTGTCTACCGAAAGTGGTGGCCTCAGCGGTATGGAAGCGAGAAGTCAGGCATGAAAATCATGTGAATGGAATGACCTTTAAGAGTATGAGATTCTTTACAACCTGGGACCAAATAAGGGTTCCATTCTTGCCTTCAAACTCTAAAAACTATCTTCCCATCTGTTTGCAATAGTTTAAATTTTAATCTATTTCATATTTCAGGGTATTATGCCCTGAATATTTGATTTGAATGCTGTGGCAGAAGGTCACTCATATTCATTTATTTTCTTTTACTCTTATACACTTACAGTGAGTCTTTTGAATCCATTATGCAAATATATTCAAATCACATGCAAATAGCATGGTCTCAGAAAATGACAAAATCTTATGGCCTTAACTGAGCCATCAAACCTTTCTTTAAGAAGGAAAGTAATACGCATTTTCAAAGTCTCTGGGGCAGTAGACAATTTCTGAGAGTGGTATTTACATGACATTGGAATTGGTTACTCAGAGGAGTCTTTGCCACACATTCTTCATATTATGTAGAAATTAAGGTTAAGAAAACATTTTCCTGTATATGATCCTATTTGATCCTCATAATTACCCTTTGAAGTAGGTAAAACAGAAATTGGGATTCTTGTCCTATTTCTCAGATGAGGAAATAGACTCAGAGAAGTGAAATGACTTATCCATGTTCATTCAGTTGACAAAGGGTGGATCTGAGACAGAACAAGACCCTTCCAGTTCAGAATTCTTCCCCTTATACCTTGGTTCATGCCTTTAAAAAAGATGGTGTGTCATTGGTTTGGGTTTGTTTAGACTGTGTTTTGCCAAAAGCATCTTCAGATAGCATTTTAAGGGTGACCAGAAAAGTCTAAATATGTGTAGAGTTCTCGCATAGTGGCAAGTACATAGTTTATTGCTTTTTAGCATCTGCTCTGAAATCTCTAGAGGAAGAACTCTCTTAATCCTACCTACTCTCTTCCTCCTTCTGGAGGTAAAAGTCATTCATAAGCAATGGGGAATAATAGCACAGTCTTTACAGTGAAGAGTATGTGGATCTGAAGTCCTATCCACCACTTTTAATTATGTGGCCTTGGAAAGGTCATTTAGGTTGTCTAAGCATCAGTTTCTACATCTGTAAAGACAGGGAAATGATAGCATTTTTTGATAAAATATGTGTTTATATATGTGTGTGTGTATATAAAATATATATATATGGCATGGCCCAGTATCTGAAATATAATAAGTGCTCACTAAATGACAGCTGCCAGAATCATTGTTCTAGCAGTGGTAATACAGCATTCTTAATAGTGGTAGTATCCTAAGTCATTGTGAACTCATATACTAAGAAGTATCCCCCATAGCTAAAGGGTTGAGAACAGTCAATGTCTGAGTAGCTGAATTCAGCCTATTAAGAAAAGCTTGAGCTTTGTCTTTCTTTAATCAATGCCTCATCTTGCACCATAATGAGTAATTGCTGTCCTTCCTCCAAATTGTTTCTAAGAAAAATGAGGGTTGGCGTCCCTAACTCTGCTCTTTTAGCCAGATTGTTCTGCATATAGCAGCATCGCTTGCTTCCAGGGCAGGCTAGAAGGAACCAGAAGGGGATTCCACCCCAGCTGCTTTAGCAGGCCTGGACCACCAGATCAAGGGATGATTTATGGCCCTCCTATATCTTGCATTGGTGCCTGGAGCAGCTGAGTTTCCCTTCTAGGGGTGCCACTGTAGGGTTTGGTACTCCTTTCTGCCCTCTACAGAGTTCTTTGCCCTTCCAACATGCCTCAGCACCTCTCCTGGTCACTCACGACAACTAACCACATGGCCTTCTCTGTGAGGATGGCTTTCTGCTTCCACAGCCTCTCTTGTGAAAAGGGCCTGGAAGCTGTTTTGTTGGCTGAGCACTTAACACTGGCCTAAAGTCAATGAGAACTGTCACACTGAACGTTTGTGTGACCAAGTCCAACAGGGCTGCAAACTGATTCATTTTTGCCAGGAAACACACTAGACCATTCTGGGGCTGGGTCCTCTGCTATTTTTGGCAGGGATGGGTGGTATGCAAAAATGGACTTCCCCTTTTTGAAGTGCAGAGGCAACAAAAGCTGAGCAATTCTAACAGCATTTCTTGTTCTGAGGTTACCCCTCTGAGCACCTCTGGCTGCAGAATTGCCAAGACCACCACAGCTCAATTTGAGGACAGCTCCAGGCATCAGACGGGCACACCAGCCTGGGGTGGCAGCTGTCTTGTGATGGCTTCCCATGTCAGTTGCTTCCTTTTGGCACTGCTGTTTTTTGCCAGCTGTAGCATCATCACATCTTTGAATCAGATGTGCACTGAGGTAAGTCCAAACTGTTTGTCTTTATCCAGATTAAACTGCCCAGAAATTTTGAGATTCAGCATGTTAGTCCCATCTGAGCCTAAGCATCTAAATACTCACTTTCCTTGAGAGAACAAAAGGGTGTGTAGAAATTAACTTTGTTTTTGTTATTATTATTGCAAAAAAGGAACAAAAGAGCTCAGTCAGGGAATAATCGTATAGATTCATACAGGAAAAGGTGAGAATTTTTCTCCTTGTCTAACAAATTCCTCCCCCTCCAATCCTCATTCGGACATAAGAAATCCACTGTCTCAGTGCAAAGAATAGACCCCAAACCTGCTTCCTAGTATGGGTGTCCCATACCCCAGTTCATGGCCACTCCCTCAAACAGTCCTTTCATTTCTTGGATTAGTTGGAAAATCCTATGCCAGGTTTTAGAGACTAGAAAGATCCCTCTCAATGATTCTGGCTTTCCTCTCAAGTTGGACAGTCCTCCATCTGTTTTACTATCTCATAGGAGTATTATCTGAGAATATAGCCAAATTTCCCTGTTTTCTTTGGACTTTAACAATCTATCTCAGCCTATGGGAAGTTCTTGGAGGGAGTAATGAGAAAGGAGAAGGGCCTCAGTGTCTTGTGATCTCCTACCATGCTTCAACCTTCCCCCACTGAAGTGTGCAGCACCACACTGCCTGCCAGATGAGGGCTGAGCTGAGGAGAACCATCAGTCTTGGTGGCCGGACAGCCTGCTTTCCTGTATTAGAAGAAGAAGGAACAGGAGTAGCAAATGAAGAGATGTAGCTCTTGGGGGCCACAGTGAAGAGCAGGGCAAAGACTTGTCTTGTCTGACAAGGGCAAGAATCACAGCTGGAACTAGAAAAATGCCTAGGAGCAGAAAGGAGCAGAATCTTGCTAGTCTGGTATAAGATGGAATCAAGATGCACAGAGGAGGCCTGGCAGAGGTTAAGGTTGGGCAGGTGCAGTTGTCTCAGGCTGCCATAGCAAAGTACCAGAGGCTTGGGGCTTCAACCACAGAAAATCATTTTCTCACACTTCTGGTGATTCCAAGTCCAAGTTCAAGGTGCCAGCAGAGTTTCTTCTGAGATCTCTCTCATCAACTTACTGTACCTCTCCCCTCTCTCTGTCTCATATTGTTTATCCTGACTGTGTTAATGTCCAAATTTATACTTCTTGCAAAGACACTAGTCATGTTGGATTAGAACCCCCTCTAATGAATTCAGTTTAATTTAATTACCTCTCTGAAGATCCAGTCTTCAAAGAAACTTGTAATAGGGCAATGGAGTTAATATTATGAATTTGAGGGGGGACACAATTCAGCTCACAACAGAGAGGGGTGAATGAATAACAGGTTTTTATCTGCCCCCAGAAGATTATCCAATTTAACCATAGTAGTTGGAAGGTCACTTCACACAGCCATGTACGTGGTATGATAAGAGGATAGGAGTGGGGCACCTCCTTGGTGACCAGGTAGATATGCCATCCATCTCTTGGAAACAGCCTCAGATGGGATAATATTTCCATTTAAATTCCAGTTCATTCGGAAGAAGGCTTTATTCAACACCCTGCCTCTTCACTCTCCCAAATCAACTTCTAAACCCCCACATCAGTGCAAAGCCCTTGGCTCTTCTGAAGCCCACAATGGCCATGATACTTTGGGAAGCCCATGAGAATACTGGACCACTCTAACTTCCTACTGAGGACACCAGGTCCCAGCGATGCTGGTTCCATATTGCAAACATCATCTGTTTTGGCAAAAAGTAAAGGCGAGAGGCGGGGAGAGTGCCCTAGCCTTTTGCTGCCTGTTTCAGGGCCTCCCATGCTACTCAGGTCACAGGAGCACTCCTGAGTTTTCCAGCATACTCAGGCCTGGCTCTATGCTGTAACGAGAGCTTTCCTTTTTGGATAAGTCAGGTGAGATGAAAATTTTTATCACAGTACCTCCCCGAAGCCCTTCCCCTGGAAGGACTCTGATTTTAAAAGGTCTTGGGACCTACTAAGTTAACATTGGTTCTAGATTTCCCATTACCTCTTCTTTCATGTATTTCTAGACACCGAGTTTGTAAGGCTGTTTACTGAGTCTTGATTTATCTGTGAATACTGGGGAGCAATCCAGTGAATACAGCTTGTTCCTGGAAGTAAGGAACTTTTAGGCAGCAAATGAGTGGGATAAAAGTGGGAGTGGCAGGAGGAAGATTTTGGTTAGGGTTTAGCACCTCTTCAAATGCAAAGCATCACAGTTCACCTCCCCTCCCCTTGCTCTCCTTTCCTCTTTTGTTCTTTCCCTGGAGTTTAAGCACAATCAACTACATACCATATATATGTTCATGCAACCACAATTCGCTTCTAATCCCGATCCTGAAAACAAGGTTTCATTCCATTCTGAGCTCAGAAACCTTTTATTGAAGCGAAACACGAATATAGAAAAGTCCACCCATCCTAAGTGTCCTGTTCACTTAAGTCAAAACAATGAGTCTCACCATTTCCATGCCCATGTGACCAGCACACAGATCAAGGAAGCCAGCATTCTCAGCACCTGCACTCCTGTCTCTTCCCAGTCACTCACCCCCAAAAGAATGAGTGCTCTAACTCTCTTCCCGTAGATTGATTTTGCCTACTTTTAAATTATATATATATATGGGACCTCTTTTCATGTCTGGCTTCTTCCATTCAACATTCAACATGCAAGATTTACTGATGGTATTGTATGCAGCTCTCATTCGTTCGTGCACTGCTGAATGGTATTCTGTCATATCAGTGACCGCCCTTCATTTATCCATTCTGTGCTTGTGAACATTTGCATTGTTTCCAAATTTAATGCTATTATGCATGCTGTTACTTTGGACATGCTTATCTATGTCTTTAGTAAACAAAGGAACATATTTTTATCAGGGGTATTCCAGGTAGTGGATGTATTTGGTCACAGGGTATACATGTGTTTAACTTTAGTTGATATTGCCAAATATCCTTCCGAAATGTTACTACAAATTTTACTCATCAGCAATGTGTGTGAGTTCTGATTGCTCCTCAACCTCACTACCATTTGCTAGTGTCCTTAAAATGTTATTATCTTTGAATGAACAGAAGTCCTATTTCAGAAATCTTTTACTACCCCAAGGTCATCACAATATAATCCTGTATTATCTTCTAGGAATATTATTCTGTATTTTATCAATTTCTAGGATTCATGTTTAGATATACAGTTCATCTGGAATTGATTTTTGCATATGGTATAATGTAGCAGTCAAATTTTTATTAAGACTTTTTGTTTGAAAAAAAATTCCAAATATAGATATAAGTTGTAGAAGTATTACAGTAAATAACCATAAACATTCCACATGGAATCTTCCATTTTGAAATGCTGTATGTTCTCTCTCTCTCTGTCTCTCTCTCTTAACAAATTTGGAACCATGACCAAATCTTTGGAGGTTGTCAAGGCACAGCTGGAATTCAGTAATCTGTGATTTGAAATGGAAACATTTTGGATTCACTATCAAATAATTGCTTGGGATTATAGTCATATTTCCACCTTTCAAATGGGCTTATCTTGACTAAAAACCATTGAAAGAAAGAGTCCTAGGAAGGAGAACACCAAGTTCATGGATACAGGGCTTCCTGGTACCTCTAGACAATGGCATGATATAATAACGACCCATTTAAATGATACCTCTTCTTGTTCAGTGCTTGACATACATTATTTCATTCATTCTCAGAGCTGGCCTGCAAAGAAGGTTATTATCCTCAACCTACAATTGAGGAAAAGGAGGTTCAGAGACCACAATTTGGTGCTTGAGAGCTGGGAGGTAAACCCAAACAGTATGGCTCAAGACCAACAGAAACCAAATCACATATAATTGGAATGGCCTTTGCTTGGAGGAGTCAGATGGACAACAAAGTTTTAGGGCTGTGCCCTTTGGGAGTGGTTTATTTTTCTTCCAGAGAGTAATTGTCACTCTGGGCTTTGGCTTAGTCAAACAGCTAGCTATGGACAGAGCAGTGATGAACAAGAGAGGGTTGGGGTTCAGCATCTCAGACTCTGAAGGGTACATAGGAAGGGTGCTGCTGCATACGCAGGTCCAGATGAAACATCTGAAAAAATGGGGATCAGCACATGAGTGAAGCCCAAAGGTCCTAAATAAGAAAGGAGAAAAATACAGTGGGATAGCAGGGAGTTGGAGATACAGCAGAAATGAAGCAAAATAAGATCCTGATAGAAAATATGCAAATGAATACCTGGAGGAAGAGGAATGCAAACACATATGTAGACATGGGAGTTCTGTCTATAAAAGCCACAGCTCTGAGGCAGAGTTGGAGCAAAGTGTTTGGCACAGGTCTCAGGAAGCAGTGAGCACTGAGCAAACATCCTTGAGCTGGGGTAGAGGTGGCCCTGAGGCAGTTGACCTGAATACCATGTGCCTGGCACAGGCCTGCTGGATGCATGGCTTCACATCAAGAAGGGTCCTGTCTGTTATGGGACGGGTCAAAGCAGAAAAGAGAGAAAGTGACTTTAAAAATAAACCTCATAGTGAGTGAGGTCTAGAAAGCTAAGGCTGGATGTCTAGGAAGTGGTCACATGGAGTGCAAAGGAACTCTCAAGTGTGCAGAAGTGGAGACAGATGTCTGCCTGGAAAGGCCACTGAGCACGTGGCTCTGGGAGCAGGCCCAGCCCGGGGCAAACTTGCAGTGGCCAGGCTGTGGGGACCCAGCATTCCTTTCTAGCATCCTGTCCTCTCCTCCTCCTATGCATTCTCACTCTGCGGTCCTGAAGCTGAGCTATGCTTTCAGAAATCCCTCTCAAGAAGTTTTGATATGAAACCTGGCCAGAAGAAAGACACTACCTCATGTTAAAATATTTCTACCAAAAAATGTATAACTGAAATCAAATCCTGAGGATACATACAAACCCCAAATGAGGGACATGCTGCTAAATGTGAGCCTGCATTTTTTCAAACAAACAAAAGTAAAAATCAATGCCATGTTAGACAATGAAAGGCTGAGGAATTATCTCGGATTATAGGAGACTAAATAGACATGAAGTTCAATGCAATGAGTCACCTGCATAAAAGACAAAAATTACTAAAAAGCAACACTGGGACAATTGGCAAATTTTGAATATAGATTATATATTGAATAATAATGTTGTGTCAATATTAAATATCCCAAATTTTATGATGACATTGTGCTTCTTAAGAAATGAAGGAGTAAAGAGTCATGATATCAGCAATTTACTCTCAACAAAGAGAATATGATTGATTGTGTGTGTGTATACTTTCTGCTTAGAAAAATACAATAGATTAAAAGGAAGTTAATGTTGATTAGATGATTCCAGAGCATGTGGTGTTTTGGAGTCACCATATGTAATGGTCATTTTGATTATATGGGAGTATGATTACAAAAGCCAATGGGAAGAGCCCAGGACATCTCTAAAATGTCTTTAGTTTTATTAATTCTCCTCTTTGCTACAATTCTCATCATTTGCTTCTTTCTCCTAGGAACTGAGGGCAGAGAGTTCATTGCAGTTTCTACCCTACTGGAGATTAGTTAGTGTTATGGTGATGGTGGTCCTCCCAATACTCCTTGGTAGTGTTAGCCTGGTGCTCAGTTTTCCCTGGGTTGAAAAAGAGCTATTTCATTTCCCTGCCTTATTTCATTTCCCTCAGGCCACTGGCTTAGCTGAGCTCCTCCTTGATTCTCAGCTTTCTGAATCACATTACTGCAGTACAATGCTTAGTAAAGCACACACGAGGATAATGCAGATGTCACGTGTACTTATATATTCAGGAGAAGGAGGCCATGATCAGTGTTAAGCCTTTTTCTTTTGGGTCAGAATAGAGCAAGACAGGGCCTCCCCTGGTGGTGCAGGTTGTGAGCACAGCATTGTGAGGCTGTCCATAGCCTCTGCAGCGCCAGTTCGATCCCGGCTGGCCAGCGAGGGGTCCCACATGGCGGGGCAGACCTCTTCTGTCGCACCCGCTTCTCCCCTCATCAGTGTGTTTCATCAGTCTGCCTGTTCTGTTCCCCGCTCTGGCTCTGGTGAATCCTCTCACCCTCCCGCGCATCTGGCCTGTACCCCTGTTCTTGTATAAATAAATAAATAAATCTTTAAAAAATAAAAAAAGACTAGAGCAAGACAAAGGCCCCCTTTCTCCAAGTGCACGTGACATCAGTTATGCCAAAGTAGGCCAGAAAAGAAAGTCTCCTCACAGCTAATCCAAAACTTGTCAGCTAAGGAGCAGCAGCTACAAATCCATCTCTCTGGGTCTTCCATGTTCACTGGCACCAAAGAGAAGTCTAGCAACATATGAGTTTCCCACAGTCAGCTAAATCTAAGTTTTAAAAGTAAAGTGTGCATTTCTGTTTCATTACACAGATTTGTGACAGTGCCTGGCACATATCAGGTCTACAAAATGAAGAATGAATTACAAGAAAATATAATTATGGCATTTTCATCAGTGACATTCTTAATATTGTTAAAATATGGGGAAAAAAACCTGGCAATTTCCTGTAAATAAGCATGCTCACTGCAGTTATAAAAAGTGGCCCACTAAGCAGAAGTTGGAGGAAAGGGAAATGCAGTTAAAATGGTGATTCTAAAACCTCACACTCCAGAATGAAGGCAGATGTGTGCAACCTTCGTTTCTAACAAACAGACCTGCCTGCCACTCAGTGTGAGGAAAGCTCCTGATCTAGAATTTGAAGGGGCTTGTCTTGCCCAGACTAGAGTAGTATCAGAGGGTGTCTGATGAGACTACTACGTGGCCCGGGAGAAGGCAGGGCCTGAAAGGTTGTCTGAGATGAGATGATCTGAGAGCTGGCCCCCAACTATTCCTTGAAGATCATTTTCCTTTCCTGGAAGCCTCCCCATGCAAAATAGCAAACACACCCCACTAACCTTCATCATAAGACAATATTTAGATAAATTATGACCCAAAATGCCATACATTTCTAACCAACTCCTTCGCATTTTTATCTAGGTAGTCTAAGATACAAAACTTGAGTTAGGGCATTTAGCAAGCAGTGACTGGCAGAATTCTAAATACTTGTCTTTCCTGGGTCTATAGTAAGGAGGTCCTCTGGCCCCACCTGCAGGTCTGTGCCTAATGCTAGCGTCAGCTATTAGTATCCAGCAGATATTCAAAATTGATTCGGTCGTCAATACTCCAAGTCCACATAACATAAGGTCTGTTCCACACTACTAGGTTTTTAAAAAATATATATTAGGAAAATTTCTAAACAGAGACAAAAATAACTAGTTCCATGGAACCTCCATTATCAATCACTCAGCATTCTACAACCATCAACATCTTGCCTCTATTACTGTATTTTAAAGCAAAACGCAAACATCAAGTCATAATTACCCTAAATACTTCTTATGCATCTCGGGCCTCCCCGGTGGCGCAGCGGTTGAGCGCTGGGTTGCGAAGCTGCCCGCAGCCTCTGCAACACCGGTTCGATCCCCGGCTGCTCCCGGGCCACTGGAGGAGGGTCCCACATGGCGCGCAGACCTCTCCTGCCGCCCGCTGCTCCCCTCAGCAGTGTACTTCGGTCCTTCTGCCTGCTCTGCTCCCCACTCTGGCTCTGGTGAATTCTCTCGCCCTCCCGCGCTTCTGACTGTACCCAGTGCATGTATAAACAAAACGAACAAACAAATAAATAAATAAATAAAACATGCCTCTATAAAAAAAAAAATACTTCTTATGCATCTCAAAAAAATTTCTCCTACCTTTGACAAAATTCTCAATTCCTTAATATCCTGTCCTCAAAGTTCCCTGACCATCTATAAAATATCTTCTCTCAAATGCTTGATTTCAATCAGAACTTAAACAAGGGCTACTCTTTATTGGTTGGTTATGTCTTTTCCATCCCTTTTTCTCTTTTAACAAGAACAGTCTCTGTCCTGGCCACATTTCCCTTTCCACTTCCCCCATCACTCACATGTTGATGAATTAAAGTCAGTTCTGTACAATGCCTTGCCCTCTGCATTTGGCTGATTGTGCTGCTGTTGAATTTATCATATCACATGTAGCCTGAAAGTGAAGTTTTAAGATCTTGATTAGATTCAAGTTTAATTTTTTGTTGCTGGGGAAGGGAGGGGTAGCCAATAATAGCTCATAGGAGGTACTGTGTACTTCACATTACATCACATCACAAAGTCTTATTGATTATCTCAGTTTGCTGATGCTTATCTAGAGTTGATTCATTTTCAAATGGTAACAAAACATTTCCATGCATCCAAATTCAAGATTATAAGACAAAGTAAATTCAGAAATGTCTCTTTCCATCCCTGTTCCTCTATTTGTTTTTTTCACTTCCCTTAAAAACAGTTTTTGTTTTTTCCCCATTTTTTGAGTTTGTTTACAAATATTAGAAAATATATACCTTTCTTATACAAAAATTAGCATATTATATGCTATATATGTTATATATACACCATGCACCTTGTTTTTTAACCTTGCGATATACCTAGTTATCACTCCACCTCAGGGTATGGAGAGCTTACTCATTCCATTTTCAGACACAGAAGTTCCCATTCCAAGAATGTATGCTTTGTCATCTTGTCATATATTGATGGATAATCTGCTAATTGCCAATCTTTTGTTATCACCAAGAGAAAATACTAAAATGAATACTTTAGTGTAAGTTATTTTGGGGTTTTGCAAGTATGTATTTGGTACAGACTCCTAGAAGTGAGATTGCTGTTCAAAGGATAAAACATATAATTTTGCTTAATAGTCACCCAAATTGCAAAGTCTGACATTAATTTACATTGTTTTTCTCATCAGAAAGAAGCCAACATGACATATAACTGTGAAAATCTAGGTCTCAGAGAAATTCCTGACAATCTACCAAACACAACAGAATTTTTGGAATTTGGTTTTAATTTCTTGCCTACAATTCAAAATGCAACTTTCATCAGACTCATAGATCTTGTCTTTTTGGATTTAACCAGGTACGTGTCTGAGTTCCTTATGTGCTTCATGTTTTACTTAAGTAAACAATCTAGTGAGTTTGAATTGTTTCCATGACCTTCTTTTGGGGCACAGGAACAATCTGCTTATCCTATCTGTTTACCCTTTCCCCTGAAATATCTGTACACAGATGAAATGTAATTTAATTAAACACCAATCAATGGAGAGGAAAATGGGTTGTTACCCCAATCAATGGAGAGGAAAGTGGATTGTTCTCCAAATAGATTGCGTCAACAGTGCTGTTCAAGAAGTTCTAAGGAATATTGATAGCAAAACTGGGAACTAGACTGGCACTAAATCAGATGTCATATTCTATTACATTTGGGCATAGCTTTTATTGGTTAATGACATTTTGAGAGAATTTTGCAGGAGGAACACACACACACAAGCTATTAATTTTTTCCCCTACAAACTAGAAAAAGCTTTCCATTCTCTGGTTTTAGAGGAGGAATCAGGAATTTAAAAACTTAACCAGTGTGCTTGAAACAGTGGGCAAAACTATCACAAGAAAATAAAGGAAGAAAACAAAAGGGAATCACAGTGTGTGGGGGGGGGTAGATAAAAAGGATGATATCTGCATCCCTCACAGTAGCTCCATCTCCTCCCAGTTTAGGCATCTGTAAAATGGGAGCACAGTTACCCCCTACACTAATTTATAACCACCTTGTGAGGTAGGCATGGCAAATACACCACCCAAACCGCATCTGATGAGGAAGCAGAGGTCCCTGAAGATTTTGTTAGTTTGCTTACAGTCACAGGGAAAGGAGAACTGGACTCAGCTTTCCTGATTCACAATCCAGTGTCCCTCCAATGACCTCAGGCCACGCTCCAGCCAAGACAACATGTGCTATGATTAGAAACCTTACCTGAGAGAAAACCTTGCCCTTTCAAAGAGAGACAGAAATCCTTCTGCTACCTAGCTATTATGTCCCAAAGAAATTTACTTTCCGCTCCTTTCCTGTGTCTTTCACAGGTGGAATGAGTCTGACCACATTCATTTTTAAATAGTGCTTGGGACAGGCTAGTTCTTCTAGTTGGACCACTCTGTTTCTTTGGCCCCTAATTTCACCAAGTGATAAAAATATGACCTCAAACCTTCTAAAATCCTCCCCTCCTCAACTCCTTATATGTTATCTGGTCATGAATTAGACACTGCTTTTATTCCTTTATGCAGTATTGCTTCTTTAGCTTTACCAACAGGGTTTCTGTTCTCTGCTCATTTTTCCATCTTGCTTTTCATCTTCCTTTCTGGAATAACTTTTCTTTTTTCCAAAGTATGCTTGAGAAATTTGTTTGATGAGTGAGAATCTGTTAACAGTAAACTCTCTCAGTTTTTGTTTTTCTGAGAGTCTTTACTTAATGCTCATTCTTGAAACACAGTATTTTCTGACATAAGATTCTAGATTAAGAGTTACTTTTTCTTAGCACTTTCATGCTTTCACTCTAGTCTTCATTGTTGCTGTTAGGCAATGTCCTGTCTAATTGTTCACATCTAAGTAATCCACCCCCTTTTTGTGTGTTTTTATTTATTTTTTTTTCAAGTATACTCGTTTATTGAGAATTAGCTAACAAGATATGATACATGTGAAAGTCATAAAATTTCTATTCTGGCAAGACAGACATCATCTTAGAGACTCATTCTTATGAGTAAATTATTCTTATATTTTTTTTAGCTTTTTTTAATTAATAATAAATTTTATTTTTATATTCCCCATACAATTTCAACCCCCCCATTCTGACCCCAGTACCTCCCCTCCTGCCCCCCACCCCCAAAAAAGTGTCTCTGGTTCATAGTTTTTTGTTGATTTTGATTTTCACTTTCTTATATTCATTTTCCTGGTCCCTTATTTAAGTTTTCTAGATTCCTGCTATGAGTGAGACCATCCGGTATTTTTCTTTTTCTTTCTGGCTTATTTCGCTGAGCATGATCCCTTCCAGCGCCATCCATGTTGCTGCAAATTGCATGTGTTTATCTTTTTGAATGCTGAGTAATATTCCATGGTGTATATGTACCACATCTTCTTGATCCAGTCATCTACTTTTGGGCATCTGGGCTGTTTCCAAAGCTTAGCTATTGTAAATAGTGCTGCTATAAACATAGGGGTGCAGGTGCTCTTTGGAATTGATGTTTCTGTGTCCTTTGGGTAAATACCTAGGAGTGGAATTGCTGCATCATATGGAAGCTCTATGTTTAGTAGGTCCAGAAATCTCCACACAGCTCTCCATAGTGGCTGGACCAGTTTGCACTCCCACCAACAGTGCAGGAGAGTTCCTTTTTCTCCACACCCTCGCCTTATTGCTAGTTTTTTTAATATGTGCCATTCTCACTGGTGTAAGATGGTATCTCATGGTAGTTTTGATTTGCATTTCCCTGATTACAAGTGATGTTGAACATTTTTTCATATGCCTGTTGGCCATTTGCATTTCCTCTTCAGAGAAATTTCTTTTTAGCTCTTCTGCCCATTTTTTGACTGGATTATTTTCTTTGTTGTTGTTGAGTCTCATCAGCTCTTTGCAGATTTTTGTGATCAGTCCTTTATCATTAGTTGTTGTGTGCAAAAATGTTTTCCCAGTTGGTGGGGTTTCTCTTTGTTTTTGTTATTGTCTCTTTTGCTGTGCAGAAGCTCTTTAATTTGATGTAGTCCCAGCTGTTTATCTTTGCCTTCACTATCACTGCTTTGGGTGATGTGTCTGAAAAGATGTCTTTGATGTGCAAATCACGTAGTATTTCGCCTATATTTCCTTCTATGTATTTTATGGTTTCAGGTCTTATGTCTAGTTCTTTAATCCATTTTTGAGTTGATTTTTGTGTATGGTGTGAGGTAGTGGTCAAGCTTCATTCTTTTGCATGTAGCGACCCAGTTTTCCCAGCACCATTTATTGAACAAACTTTCTTTGCTCCAATGCATAGTCTTTGCTCCTTTGTCAAAGATTAATTGATCATAAATCTGTGGGTTTATTTCTGGATTTTCTATTTGATTCCATTGGTCTGTGTGTCTGTTCTTGTTCCAATATCATGCAGTTTTGATGATTATGACTTTGTAGTAGAGTTTGAAGTCTGGAAGTGTGATGCCTCCATTTCCTTCTTTTTGTTTCAGGAGAGCTTTGGCTATTTGGGTTTTTTTGTGATTTCATATGAATTTCATCAATAATTGTTCTATTTCTTTGAAGAATGATATTGAAATTTTGATTGGAATAGCATTGAATCTGTATATTACTTTTGGTAGAATGGCCATTTTAATAATGTTTATTCTTCCAATCCATGAGCAGGGGATGTCTTTCCATTTCTTTGTGTCTTCTTCTATTTCTTTTAACAGTGTTTTATAGTTTTCTTTGTATAGGTACTTTACCTCTTTTGTTAGATTTATGCCCAAATATTTGATTTTTTTTTGTTTTGATAATAAAAGGGATGTTTTTTTTATTTCTTCTTCTTCTTCAGATTTATTGTTTGTGTATAGGAAGGCTACTGACTTTTGCGTGTTGATTTTGTATCCTGCCACTTTACTGAACTGATTGATGAGTTGAATTAGTTTTTCTGTGGAGTTTTTGGGGTTCTCTATGTATATTATCATATCATCTGCAAATAGTGATAGTTTGACTTCTTCTTTTCCTATTTGGATTCCTTGGATGTCTTTCTCTTGTCTTATTGCTCTGGCTAGGACTTCCAGTACTATACTGAAAAGCAGTGGTGAGAGTGGACATCCTTGTCTTGTTCCAGATCTTAATGGAATTGCTTTCAGCTTTTCACCATTGAGAATGATACTGGCTGTTGGCTTGTCATAGATGGCCTTTATGATGTTGAGGTATGTTCCTTGTATCCCAAGAATTTCAAGGGCTTTTATCATGAATGGGTGTTGCACTTTGTCGAAAGCTTTCTCAGCATCTACTGATATTATCATATGGTTTTTATATTTCTTTTTGTTGATGTGTTGGATAACATTGATTGATTTTCGGATGTTAAACCATCCTTGTGTCCCTGGAATGAATCCTACTTGGTTGTGGTGAATTATCTTATGGATACATTGTTGGATTCTGATAGCTAAAATTTTATTGAGGATTTTTGCATCAGTGTTCATTAGGGAGATTGGCCTGTAGTTTTCCTTTTTTGTGTTGTCCTTGTTCGGTTTTGGTATTAGTGTAATGTTGGCTTCATAGAATGTGTTTGGTATTGTCTCTTCCTTCTCAATTTTTTGGAAGAGTTTGTGAAGGACAGGCACTAATTCATCTCTGAATGTTTGGTAGAATTCATTTGCAAATCCATCAGGTCCTGGGCTTTTGTTTTTGGGGAGGTTTTTGATTACCATTTCAATTTCGCTGCTCATAATTGGTCTGTTTAGGTGTTCTATTTCTTTTTTATCTAGCTTTGGGTGATTGTAGAGTTGTAGGAATTTGTCCATCTCCTCTAGATTGTTGAACTTGTTTCCATATAACTCTTCGTAGTAGTTACTGATTATTCTTTTGATTTCTGCTGTGTCTGTTGTGATTTCTCCTCTTTCATTTATGATCCTGTTTATTTGTGTTTTTTCCCTTTTTTCCTTTGTGAGCCTGGCTAGGGGATTGTCTATTTTATTGATTTTTTCGAAGAACCAGCTCTTGGTTTCATTAATCTTTTGGATTGTTTTTTTAGTTTCAATTTCATTTATTTCTGCTTTGGTTTTTATTATTTCTTTTCTTCTACAGGTTTTGGGGTTTTTTTGTTGTTCTTTTTCTAGATCTTTGAGCTTCGAGATTAGGTTGTTTCTTTGAGTTCTTTCTTGTTTCTTGATGTGAGCTTCTATTGCTATTTATTTTCCTCTTATTACTGCTTTTGCTGCGTCCCATACATTTAGGATATTGGTGTCCTCCTTGTCATTCAATTCAAAGAATTTTTTAATTTCCTCTTGGATCCCCTCATTAGTCCAGTGGTCTTCCAGTAGTGTGGTTTTTAGTCTCCATGAGGTAGGAAAGTTCCTTGCCTTCTTTTTATGGTTTATTTCTAGCTTGATGCCTTCATGGTCAGAAAAGATGCTTGGTATGATTTCAATCTTGGTGTATCTGTTGATGTTTGTCTTGTGCCCCAGTATGTGATCAATCCTGGAGAATGATCCGTGTGCGCTTGAGAAAAATGTGTACTCCGTTTTTTGGGGGTTTAGTGTTCTATAGATGTCTGTTAAGCCCAAATGCTCTAGGTCCTTATTTAGAGAGGACAACAGTTGTCTGATATATTTTGGTGCTCCTTCGTTAGGTGAGTATATGTTAATGAGTGTTATTTCTTCTTGAAGTATTGTCCCCTTGATCATAATGTAGTGACCATTGGGGTCTTTTTTTATTTTTTTGAGTTTGAAATCTGTTTTATCTGATATAAGTATAGCTGTTCCTGCTTTCTTTTTTGGTCCATTTGCTTGTAGGATTGTTTTCCATCCTTTAACTTTGAGTCTATTTTTATCTTTTGTAGCTAAATGTGTTTCCTGGAGACAGCAAAAGGTTGGGTTTTGTTTCTTAATCCAGGCTGCAACTCTGTGTCTTTTTATTGAAGAGTTTAGTCCATTTACATTTAGGGTTAATATTGATATGTTAGCATCTGTATTTGCCATTGTGTTTGTCTTTCCTTTGATTTTATTTATTCTTTTAATAACTTTTTTTTCTTGCCTTCTTTCGTTGTTATTCGTCCCTCTGAGGTTCTGGCTTTAGGACTCCTTATAGTATTTTTTGGAGTGGGGGTTTAGTCGTAATGAAATTCCGGAGTTTCTGTTTGTCTGGGAAGGTCCTTACTCTTTCTAGAAAGAGGAAGGAGAGCTTTGTGGGATAGAGTATTCTTGGTTGACATCTGTTTTCTTGGAGTCTGTTGACTATGTCCCTCCACTCTCTTCTTGCCCGTAGTGTTTCTTCAGAGAAGTCTGATGTCAGCCTGATTGGTTTTCCTTTGAATGTTATCTGTTTCTTCCCTCTTGTCAGATTCATTATTTTTTCCTTGTCCTGGATTCTTGGGAGCTTCACTATTATGTGTCTTGCTGTATTTTTCCTTTCGTCGTGGACGTTTGGTGTTCTTCTTGCTTCTTGTATATCAATTTTCAGTTCCTTCTTCATATTTGGGAAGTTCTCTTCAATTATCTCCTGGAATATTTTCTCTGTTCCTACATCTCTCTCCTCTCCTTCTGGTATTCCTATAACTCTTATATTTCCTTTCCTCATGGAGTCAGATAGTTCCCGAAGTCTTTCTTCATTCTTTTTCCTTGGTACTTCTCTTTCCTTTTCTGTTTTTGTTCTTTTTATTTCTGTGTCTTCAAGAGTACTTATTCGTTCTTCCATTTCATCTATTCTGCTTTCATTGCTTTTCCCAGAGTTCTTTAGTTCCTCCATTAATTCTTTGATCCCCTGCGTTTCTTTCACTTCCCTCTTTAAGGACTCAATTTCTTTCTTCTGAGCATTGTTTTCCCTCTTTAGGGACTCAATTTCCTTCATGAGTTCTGTCATTTTTTTAATCATGGCAAATTTAAATTCTCTTTCTGGAAGGCTCAGAAGTTCTTCCAAGTTACTGTCGTTACAATCTGGGAGGTGGTTTTCTTTTTGTGGTGTGCTTTTTTCCTGAGGGGTTGTTAGGTTGCGTGTGGTTCTTCTACTCCCTACTGTCTGTTTTCTAATTTGTCGTATGCATTGGGATACTGTGTTGCTGGGACTGGCTGGCATCTTGGGTGAGCTTCTCTGCTCCCCTCTGGCTTCTCCAGGAGCCATCTGTCGGTTTCAAGCAGTCTTTACTGAAGAAGTGTCCCTGTTCTAAAATGCCGATGTGGGGACACACTCCTCTGTGTGCTTGGTCTGCCCCGGCGGTGGGTTCCCGTTCCCCTCTGTGTTTGGACTGCAGGCCAGACGGGGCCTGGCGTGGGCGAGCTTCCCCGCTCACCTTTGGCTCCTGAGGGAGCCTTCTGCAGGCAGTCTTTACTGAAGAAATGTCCCTGTTCTAAAATAGCGATGCGGGACGCACTCCCTGCGCGTCCGGTCTCAGGCATACTCTTCTGCGCGCCTGGTCTTCCCTGGCCGTGGTTGCCTGCTCCCCCTGTGGGCTCAGACTGCTGGTCTGAAGGGGCCTGGGGTGGGATAACTTCCCAGCTGGCCACGGGCTCCGCCTTCTGCCTGTCAAGTGGTCTTTTCTGAAGAAAGGTGTTAGTGACTTTTTTTCTGGTCACTAGGTGGCGCCAGAGATCTCACCTAGAGCCCTTCGGGAGCTGTGTTTTTCACCCCGTGTGGCAGGGAACAGAGTGGGAATGGTAAGGAAAACCTCAACGGCTTTGGGGTGCTGTGTCTGCCTTGTGCCCCACTGTCATGGAGAGCCCACGCCCCGAATTTCGTGCCCCGGGTCTCAGTTCCAAAGCCCTCAGGTCCAGGACGCGGGCTGTAGCCCAGTTCAGTGGCCGCAGCAATGGTGCCTTTTGCACCCCGCTCCCGTGTCTGGGCGCCTGGTTTCTGATTACTCAGTGAGGGACTTTCACTTCAGTGAGGGACCCCGCGCATCTCCCCGCAAGCCTAGGTCTCAGGCGCGGGGACCTGGGCAGCCGCGATCCCGATCTGCGTTTGCTTTTCTAGCCCGCCGCTTTTCCGCGCAAGCTTACCGGCCGGCCTGGGCTGTGTGCGGGTCTCCCGCGGTCTCTGCTGTTCTCTAATGGCGCCTGGAGCTCACCGCTGCGCGAATCCTGCAGGGTTCTCCACAGCTCCCGTTCACGGGGTGTGGTGGCTGCAATAGTTCCTTTCCACTCCCAGTCCCGCTTGCTGCGTAGTTTGTTCTTGTGGGTCGTTTTAGTTTGTTGTTTTCCTCCTCTCTGCCGGTTGGAGAGTGCCGCCTCTGTGGGCGGGGGAGGGGAGCAGGGTTCTGCGCTTCCCTCCCTTCTAGTGCTCTTTTATGGCACTTTCTTCTTCGGGTAGTTTGCTGGAGTCGTCTGTTTATCTTCCGTGTCCCAGTTCTCACTGGGACCTGCCGCTTTTCCTCCCTATTAACTTTTTTTAATGGGAGATCTTACTCGCAGCGTCTCCTCGCCGCCATGTTGCTCTTTGTGTGTTTTTAATAGCTTCTATTTGGCTTCGGCATTCTGTAATATCACACTGCCACATTGTGTAGATTGTTGGGATCTCTGAAATTTTCAACTCTAAGATCCTCTAATAACTATCTGAACTTGTCTTGCCCTTTTACTCCTTTACTCCTTCTGGATCTCTGTTTAGCTTAGACTGCATCTTCTCATCAATCCTTCAAGCATTTTCGTATCTTTGTTGTTTTTTAGACTGTATTCTAGGTAATTTTCTCCTCTCTACTTCTAGTCTATTAATATTTTTTTCAGCTGAGTCTGAAAAAACTTAAACTTTCTTCTATCATTTGTTACTTTTCCTATTTCAAAAAGTTTTACTGATTTTCATTTTTTAAATATATTTCTATTTTAATATATTTATACATAGTATCCTTTTGGTTCTTAATATTTCCTTTAAACATATCAAACATGTCTGATGAAAACATATTTATGGTATATTCTGATAATACATGCTACATATATGATATATTAGTTGTATCATATATTTTTTACATATTATATGAGAGATATCTGATAATTCTTGTATCTGCTTTCTTTTTCAATCTGATCCTCTAGGACATTTTGTTGTTGTTGTTGCTAACTGGCTAATGTGTTTCCCTGGGTACATACTGAAATATGTATAGGGTATCTAGAATTTGCTTTAATTCAGGAGATAGATGTACATGTAGATAAAGCAAAGAAGCATTTATAGGAAAATCTTGAGGATTATTGTGTCTGTGAGATATGACAGTTCATTGTACTATTCTCTTTACTTTTATGCAAATTCAGATGTTTATCTTTCAAAAACATAATTAAGTCTATTTTTATTTGTTCCTACCTGTTACCTAAAGTTACTACTATCTTGGAACCAATTTAAATTTTCCACTTGAATTTTTTGGAAAGTTGGCAAGACAGCATAAATGTAGGCCACAGTCCTCATGAGTGGCAGCTGATGGTTAGGGAATCTCAGTGGATTTTTACTGTGTTTGTTTTTGTTCTCATTGCACCTAGAACCAAGACAAACACATAGCCCCAAGGCCTCCCTCTGTGAGCTAGCTTTCTTTTTTTAAGTCACCCATTGAAAGGATTATTAATATTAATATTAAACAGGATAGGTAGTTCTCTCAAAAATCTATAATCAACTAACCAGTGCCTCCTGCCACTGTTACCTGGGGCTTGTTAAACCCCAGGCTATATGGACTCAAGATCCCTTTTCACAATCCATTTGTAAGAAATTATTCTATTGATCTCCAGGGAAGAGGTATGTATGTGTTTAGGGAAGGGGTTTCAGTCACTATTTTTGGGTGCAATTCAGAATGTGTTTCTCTGAACTTCCAGAGTTCCACATTGCTATGCAGTATTCTCATATATTTCATTTGATTCACAACCATTCTACAAAGTACTCATTATTTCTATAGGTTATAGATGAAAAACCAGGTTATATGTAGATGATTACAGATGAGAGATTATAGACGAACTATCTTTCAACCAGAGATTGATATTCAACTGTGACTTGCCCAGGATGATACAGATTCATGTGCTAATTATCATGTTATTTATTATATATGACCCATTCTATATTACTTAAAATATTATAGTTTGATTTTGTAGTTTCCAAACACAAACCTCTTAGAATTTGACATAAAGGGACAAAGATATCTGGAAAAAATTTTAAGTCAGAGGCTAGTCATTCAGTACAATAGCCCATCTGTGAGTACCAAAGAAAGTATGTTTATCTTTGAATAACATACACTGTTTTTACTGTATACAAAAGATGACACTATTAATATCAATCACTGTGACAGTTTTGTTTCCTAATTAATTATTGCTAAGTACTGTTATACTTTTAAGGTGCCAGATTAATTGGATACATGAAGACACTTTTCAAAGACATCATCAATTGAACACTCTTGTGTTGACTGGAAACCCCCTCATCTTCATGGCAGAAACATCACTTAATGGACCCATGTCACTGAAGCATCTTTTCTTAACCCAAACAGGAATAACTAATCTTGAGTTTATTCCAGTGCACAATCTGGAAAACTTAGAAAGTTTGCACCTAGGAGGCAACCATCTTTCCTCCATTAAGTTCCCTGAAAATTTCCCAACACAGAATCTGAAAGTACTGGATTTTCAGAATAATGCTATACACTACATTTCCAGTGAGGACATGGGGCCTCTGAAGCAGGCCACCAACCTGAGCCTTAACTTCAATGGCAATGATATTAAGGGCATTGAGCCTGGGGCTTTCCATTCCAAAAATTTCCAAAGCCTGAAATTTGGAGGGTCTCTTAACTTGTCTGTTATATTAACTGGTCTGCAGAACTCTACTGCCCAATCTCTCTGGCTAGGGACATTTGAGGACATTATTAATGAAGATATTACTTCAGCCATGTTTGAGGGACTTTGTGACATGTCTGTTGAGAGTATCAACCTGCAGAAGCACCATTTCTCTGACTTCTCACCTGCCACATTTCGGTGCTTCAATCGGCTTCAGGAATTGGATCTGACACAAACTCACTTGAAAAAGTTACCCTCTGGGATTAAGGGTATGAACTCTCTCAAGAAATTAGTTCTCAATGTAAATGATTTTGACGAATTGTGTCAAATCAGTGCTGCCAGTTTCCCTTCCCTTACTGACCTCTACATCAAAGGCAACTCGAAGAAACTTGACCTTGGTGTTAGTTGTTTAGAAAAACTAGAAGATCTGCAGAAACTTGACTTAAGTCACAGTAACATAGAGGCTTCTGATTGCTGCCATCTGCAGCTCAAAAACCTGCTCCACCTGCAGTACCTAAACCTGAGCTATAACGAGCCAGTTGGTCTCCAGAGTAAGGCGTTCAAAGAGTGTCCTCGCCTAGAAGTCCTGGATTTGGCATTTACTCACTTGCATGTTAATGCTCCACAAAGTCCTTTCCAAAACCTTGACCATCTGCACGTTCTGAATCTCTCTCACTGCCTCCTTGATACTAGTAATCAGCACCTGCTAGCAGGCCTGCGGGATCTCCGCCATCTAAACTTCCAGGGCAATCGCTTTCCAGATGGGAGCATCCCAAACACCAATCTACTTCAGACAGTGGGCACCTTGGAGATTCTCATTTTATCCTTCTGTGATCTCCTCTCCATAGACCAGCAAGCATTCCAGAGCCTTCAAAAAATAAGCCATTTAGACTTAAGCCACAACAGCCTGACAGGCATGAGCATCGAGGCGCTCAGCCCCTTGAAGGGGATCTACCTCAATCTGGGTGCCAACAGCTTGAGCATCGTCCCTTCCCATCTCCTCCACATCTTGTCGCAGCAAACCACCATCAATTTAAGTCACAATCCCCTGGATTGCACTTGCTTAAATATTCATTTCATAACATGGTACAAAGAAAACCTGCAAAAACTGGAGGGCTCTGAGGAGACCGTGTGTGCAAACCCCCCATCTTTAAGGGGAACTAAGCTGTCTGATGTAGAACTATCCTGTGCCATTACACCCACGGGCATTTTCTTTCTTGTGATGTTTTTATTCTTGTTCATATTTCTTCTCACTTGCTCAATTAAAATCCTCCTCAGGAAGAGATACCATCACATTTAGAGCTAAAGGTTTGTAGAGATGGAAAATAAATGTGTTTAGCAAAATTGCCCTGAGAAACTGTCATCTGTTAGTGATCAGACTTTCCAGATTGGTTGCTGGAGCTGGGTGGGGATTCACTGTGCCTGTCTGAGTCCAGCAGACCTCCCTGGCAGGTAAAATGATGAGGGCCGACTCTCCCACAGCTCAGGTGTCTTACTTGAGACTGAGCTCTCAAAATGTAGCCACGTGGGAAACTTATAGGCAACAAAGTTTCTATGCTTATTTTAAATGAAAAAATAATGAATTTAAAAGAAGAGACTGGGCAATTAATCTTGCCATGAAATCAACTTCAGTAATATCTTTCATTCTTAGATCTCTTTAAAGCACCTAGGGTGTACCACATTGAGAAGATGTGGGACATATACACAATGGAATATTACTCAGCAATCAAAAAAGATAAACACATGCAGTGTGCAGCAACACGGATGGAGCTAGAAGGGATCATGCTCAGTGAAATAAATCAGAAAGAAAAAGAAAAATACAAGATGGTCTCACTCATAGCAGGAATTTAGAAAACCTAAATAAGGGACCAGGAAAAAGACTAATTAATACAAAGTAAAAATCAAAATCAGCAAGCAACTATAAACCAGAGACACACTACAGGGGGGCGGGATGGGGAGAGGAAGGATTAGGGTCAAAATAAGGGGGGGTGCAATTGTATGGGGAATATAACCAAAATGAAAATGCATACATTGTGCAAAAATGAAAAATGATATAAGAATTATATAAAATAAAATATTAAAAAAATAAAGCTCCTAGGGTGTAAATAATTACAAATAAATAAATAACCAATCAACCTACCCCATTGCACACTCCTCCCTCCCCCCCAAGGCTTAGGACTTTTCTCCTACATTGGCCACCTTCCATCTTTGGGCCTATCTGACTGGTGGTGGCCTCACTCTTACATTTTGGATCCTCACTTACAGTTGGGCTGTGGCCCAAATGCTCTTCTCATTTGGGTGTCTGGTCCTTCGAAGCTTCTTTCCCACAGAAACCATGAGATAATGGTCGATTGGTTCCCAGGCCAGCTCTCAAAAGCCTATTCATGTGGGACAGAAATTGAGATGGCACATTTGCAATGAAAATGAGTAGGATGAATCATCTCTATATGCTTGCTCTCAGGAACACAATAAGCTGATTTAGTGAGTAGTAGTTTCTGTGGCACTAGGTGTGTCAGCAAAGGTTTTAACAGACTGACAGGGGATGGGCCATCGAATGCAGATAAAGAATGTGGACAGGAAATCTGGTTGTGTGATGATTTAGCCTTCACCAGACCCAAAGGGTCAGACTCATGCTGGGCTCACCTGAGGTCTGCTTTGCTGGAAAAGAGAGCACATGCTCTCAAACACAGGTCTGCATTTATAAAACCTCGGTAAGTAGTATAAATAAATTTAGGCTAGGGATGGTAATTATAGTTATGAAACTCTGATTTGATTTCAAAGTAAACATTGATTAGTTTTATTTTTTTATTTTTTTTTAATTTATTTATTTTTGTTTGTTTATACAAGCACTGGGTACAGTCAGAAGCGCGGGAGGGTGAGAGAATTCACCAGAGCCAGAGCGGGGAGCAGAGCAGGCAGAAGGACCGAAGTACACTGCTGAGGGGAGCAGCAGGCGGCAGGAGAGGTCTGCGCACCATGTGGGACCCTCCTCTGGTGGCCGGGGAGCAGCCAGGGATCGAACCGGCGCGGCAGAGGCCGCGGGCAGCTTTGCAACCCAGCGCTCAACCGCTGCACCACCGGGGAAGCCCAACATTGATTAGTTTTAATATTCAATCAGAATGTATTACCTCTTAGACTGAGGGCATAAATGTGGCACATAATAATAAAGTGGAACCTTGGGGACCACTCACCTTTACCTTTGTAAACCCAGGACAAGTAAGACAACAAATAGTGAAGTGAATCCACAAACCTTCACTGCAAATGCCATACTAGTCTCAGGGAATTTTTTGTGTGGTGCCAGATGGGAAGCCAAGTATTCCCAGATGAACTCATGAAGGATGCAAGATGGAGACCAGAATAGGAGACAGGGGCACTCAGCTTGAGCCAAAAATTTAAGGGAGAACCAAAACAGTCAGTCCTCAGGATAATGAAACACATTGTAAACACTTAAAATTCATTCCCAAAAGATTCAGGCTAAATGTAAAAGAAGTCCAGCCACGACAGGATCCATAGCAGTGCTGTACTGAACCATATGAGAGCCTGAGGCAAAAGGAAAAATCTGTGATACCCTCCTGCCTTTGTTGAACAGTTTGATATTTTGTTCATCATGGATATTTTGCATTAGTTTGTATTTTTAAAATATTTATTTTCATTACTGAGTTTTTTGGCACCCCTTAGGTTTAGCATGCAAAATGGGCTCCTTGCTTAATCACCCTGAAGACTGATGAGAAGAGGGGATTTCTAGCTAACCCCCAGGTTTACTGAGGGTCTCTTAGCAGGTACATTATCTCAGTTTTACTCAAAAGTAAAAAAAAAAAATAGTTCTCATCTGCTTCCCCTGTAATTTCTGGAAGCAGAGAGAAGTGTTCAAGATCTTAAACACTCTTGTTCCCCCATCAGCTAGCTCCTGACTCCTGAGTTAAAAGGCATCCTCCCTTCAAAGCCCAGAGGGATGACCCAGACAAATGGGCACTGAAACCCTCTGTACCAGCCTGGGCGTGGCTAGATGGGGGAAGCAGAAAACCACTCTAAAGAAATGAGACCTTACACAATCAATGGCTTTGATTAACATGAATGCCAGCAACACACCCGAGCAGGGAGCTGTCCTGGTGGAACACCCCAGAGAAGCATGGAAGGGCAATGTTAAAGGAGAAAGCAAGTGCCTGGAGATCTTAGGACACTGGGACACAGGCACACCCTCAGCGTTGATTCCTACCAGGGCTGAGAAGGGTGGGGCATCATTCTGTAGAGGCCGAGCCTGGCCACTAAAGGGTTGGTAATGGCTGTGAGCCTAGCAGTGACTAAAGCCTCTTACTCATTTTGGGGTCAGATGGGACCTATGGCAGGAGTAGGCATGGTGGTCTTGGCCATGCTCTCTACGTGGGCAGAGCAGAATCCTCTCCAGGCAGCTTCCCAACTGTAGCCGCAGGAAACCCCTCCCCTTTTTTAGGGACCTGAAGCTCACTTTGGCTTGGAAGGGTCAGGCCAACCCTCCTGAGTTAGAAAAAGCCCTTCATCCCAACACCTTCCACCTCGATGCCCCTGCCCCTCCTGCCAAGGACCATTCACCTTTGTGACGACTGCCTGCTGCCTGGCCGGAATGCAACAGGACTCAAAGCTATCTCTTTGTTAATTTTGCTCATTTGTTCATAGCAAATTAGATGATTGCTCTGGAAACTGAGAAATCTTCCTAACGGGGACTGTAAAGATGTCCATGTGTGCTCACTGGTCCCTCCCTCCCTCTGCCTTTTCCTTTCCTGGCTGCTTCTTCCCTTTCTTCTCTCCTCCCCTTCTACTCCCACTCTGTGCTTTCCTCCTTCGTTACCTCTTTTTTCCCTTCCTTCTTTTAAATAACACACAGCGTGCACCCACTGCCAGGCACTGAGCCAGTGGAAGGACATGCAGGACCCAGACCTACGATGAGATGGGGTGCTCCTGCCTCCAGGATTTGAAGCACTGCTCTGAGGCAGGTAGGCCATCACACGAGGCTTGGGAGCTGAGGAAGAGTGGCTCCCACCCCACCAGCACCCTGAAATCAGTCTAGCCCCCCAGTCTCACCACCTTTCCCATCTGTCCTCATCTTTCTGTTCTCAGCCTCAGGGTCAATTCTTCCCACAGGAGTCAAAGTGATTTTTTCCCCCCAAAACACATTCATGCCTAAAAGCCTTCAGTGATTTCCTACCACAGGGAAATCCAAGCCCCCTCCCCCCATGTCTAAAGTGGGTCCTATCAAGCCGCCAGTCTGGAGCCAGAGGGTTTCTCTGTCTCTCAACACACTGCAGGCACATGCCCTTTCTTCTCTTCCTTGGATATCAGTAAAAACAAGTAAACTTTGATTTTCAATCATAAAGTGCGAGCCCTTAGGTTGAGGGATTTATTTGAGGTACTTAATATTAGAGTAGAAGATTGGAGGCCAATCCTTATTACCTCTGTACCCCAGGAAAGGCCCATTTCCACCACCAAATGGCTGTTTCCCACAGACCCCTGAGATCTCAGCATTTATGTCTTCTCTGAAGGAAGCTCTTCCCTGACCCACCCAACCCACAGGAACAAGGATGCCACACCCAGTTTTCTCTCTCTGCACTGTTTCATTGTCAGTTTAGAATTATTTTGTATTTTAATTTATTATCTCCTCCCATGAGATAAGCTCCATGAGAGAGAACTCTTTTTCCAGTGGTATCCCAAAACAAGCTTGGAACTGATTTATTTTTGTTTAAAAACTGCTGATGTTTTCTGATTGCTAATCAAGTCCTAATTATGCCCCCACACCCATTCTCACTGCCTTTAGACTTAACCCACTGTATTTTGAGTTTTCGCCATGCTTATCACCAGAATCACCCAAGAGATCTTTAATAAATGGATTTCTGGGCTCTTCTCCCCAAATACTGGCATTCTGTTGTATTGGGGTCAGTCCTGGATTCTCAGCCAAACAATTCCTTATAAAGCTCTTCCCTCTTTTTAATAATTTTTTTCTTCTTCAAATTTTCATCAGAAATGATCACTTAATATGATTTAGAAATTCACACCCTACGAATCTAATACAGTGCCAACCCACGGAACTCCCTGTGTATTCTAGCAAGTTCAAGCTCTACTTTGCTTTAAGGTTTCAAGCTGAAGATAGGAAATCCTAATTGCTGACTTACCACCCCATACCCATAACTGTCTTCCATTACATTTAATGTGTAGCTGGAAAGCCAAAATAATTCAGTAGAATATCTCATCACACTAAAAACAGCAGGGTCCCAAGCCCGAGCCCATCTTGCCTTCATTTCTCAGGCATGCATGTACATCTTCTATGCAAGACAACCTGCTACCCCATAACTGCACACTGATCAAAGGCTTTGTGACAGCTCCTCTGTTTCAAGCAACAGTAAATTCACCCTACAAAGTCAGAAAGGGAGCTTTTTGATGGCTGCTGTCAATTTTATTGCTTTATCCTGGATACTAGGATAGAATCTGTAGACATGGTGTGTTTATTGGTTTTATGTATCTCTTGTTGTTGCTGCTCTGACAAGCTATTCCTATAAAAATGCATTATTATTGCACGTTGTAGCTCAGTGAGCTGACCCTGCATTTCAAAGTGAACTGGAGCAAACAGCATTGAAGTCCATAAAAGCTGACTGGCCTCCATTACAGAGGACTCTCTGCATAAGTTGCAACTCCCACAACCTGGCACAAATTATACCTTTCTCTGGTGCTGGCAGATATCACTGTTAACTGAACACAGCATGGACTCAAATGCAGGGGTATCTGGAAAAATGTAAGACAGAGAGTTGTCATATCATTCTTAATTATCCAATTCCCCAAGAAGTGTCTTTAGCAAGTTTTGAAGTTTATGAAAGTATGAAATAAATGGATTTTTAAATGGTTTCATATATCAGTCTAGGATGCAAGAGAATTGGCTGATGTTATTTTCCATCTGTCCCAAGTATTAAAGAGAAAATAAATTTGAATTATAGCTAGGGAGGATGTGGTTATTCCCAAGCAAGTCACAACTGGGGGTCCTGAGTGTTGTCTAGATTCAAATGCCTGATATCTAAGAGTTAGAATGTCTGACATCATGGCCCTCCCCGGTGGCGCAGCGGTTGAGCGCTGGGCTGCGAAGCCGCCGACAGCCTCTGCAGCACCTGTTTGATCCCCGGCCACCGGGCGAGGGTCCCACGTGGCGCGCAGACCTCTCCTGCCGCCCGCTGCTCCCCTCAGCAGTGTACTTCGGTCCTTCTGCCTGTTCTGCTCCACGCTCTGGCTCTGGTGATTGTATAAATAAATAAAAAAATAAATAAATCTTTAAAAAAAAAGAATGTCTGACATCGGGGGAGTTGGCATTAAGGCTGCAGAGGAATGCATCATCCCAATATGATGCCCAGAGCCCCCAGGATGTTGGTTTTTCAACAGACTTATGTGGGGGCATCTACAAAACAAATTCCTAAGTGCCACCCATAGTTTGAGTGGATTTAGTCCTAGAATCTCAAATGATTTCATGTAAAGTCCTACCTTAATCTTTTTTAAATCAAACAATAGCAGAAAAGTGAGTCAAGTGAATTGAAGTACCGCTCCATATCCTCAAAGGGAATTTCCAAGAAAAATGGGACAAAAGGAATAAGGTGTCCTCACATCAAAGGGTAAGAAATATTGGTAGGCAGCTTGTTAGTGTCTTATGCCATCACTACAGGTCACAATGCTGCTCCTAAACTACTATCCTATCCTCCCACTTAAGCCTACCCACTCCCACGCCATTCTAACTGTTCACAATTGGAGATCATTTACTGACTACTGTGGGTCTTGAAAAAAGGAATCTACAGATGATTTTTTTTTATGTTTTTTTGTTTTTTTTTAAAGATTTAATTTATTTTTTTATACAAGCACTGGGTACAGTCAGAAGTGCGGGAGGGTGAGAGAATTCACCAGAGCCAGAGCGGGGAGCAGAACAGGCAGAAGGACCGAAGTACACTGCTGAGGGGAGCAGCGGGCGGCAGGAGAGGTCTGCGCACCATGTGGGACCCTCCTCCAGTGGCCGGGGAGCAGCCGGGGATCGAACCGGCGCTGCAGAGGCTGCGGGCAGCTTCACAACACAGCGCTCAACCGATGCGCCACCAGGGAGGCCCTACGGATGATTTCTAAAAGTTATTATTGCTTATGAAAGATTAAGCAGTGAACTTCATTGAACAACTTCCTCTTTTCTTGCCAGTTGAAGATAATAATCTCTAAGCATTTTACCTGTTTAAGATATGAAAGATGATCCTGCAAAGGTAAGTAGAGGACAGGTGGTCACCAGGGCATCCACTCATCTCCTCCCCTCCTATTGGCTTAAGGGTTGTCTAAATAGCTTGTGTCTCCCTCTTTCTCTTTATGCTGTTCTCAGAAACAAACTAAACACCCTACAATAGGCAAATTATTAAACTAGCAGGTGATCTGAGTAAGTGGGGAGACATTCCATGTCCTTAGGTGGGATAGCAACATTATAGGTATTTTGACTCTACTAGCAATCAGTGAGATACAAGTTAAAATAAGATCATTTATTAATCTGCCAAAAAAGGGAACCAGAAAAATGGTATAGGTGGGATTATAGGAGCTCCATGTGTTACTTACGGAAGTAAGGACAGGGGCAACTATTCTGGGGTCTTATGGCAATAATCACTGATCCACAAATTCTGTTCTCATATGTATCCCAAAAAATCTTGCAATATTTACCTATAACATAACTTATGGAGTGGGGGAATGCTAGGGAAATGGATGCAATGTGTAAGGCACTCACCAGGCCATACTAAATAATAGTTAGCAGCAAAAGCTTAGATACAGCTATAGGAATATAGTTGAGTCTAAAACATACAAACTTATGGGTTGCTCTTTCCTTTGCCTTGAGGACTGAAGGGCCTGGGTTGCTCCAAGCATCCCTACTTGAACCGGGTAGTAAATGGAGACACATGGGCTGCTCTAACCACAGAGTGGCTCTGCATCAACAGATGTGGGTTGGGTGTCCACAGAAAGTGCCTCCTGTCCTCAAAGTGGACAGGTCTCCAGTCTGGAAGGTTACTTCAGCAAGCATTGTTCAACACATGGTATGTATTCTAAAGTGCCAGAACTTTCAGACAAAGGAATTTTATATAGGCAGGTTAGAGCTGGAGGATATGGTGATGCCAGCCTGACAGATGAAGACTTGGTTGCTGCAACATCCTTGCTTCAGGCCTTACAAACATCTTCATTCTTCATCTCCTGACTGCTGACAGCCATTTCCTGGCTGTGCTTGGTGAAACAGCAAGTGAATATTGGTTAGAGGCTTTCAACTTTCCAATATTAACAGATTTTTGGGTGAAGCCGTGGATAACGGCTAGTAACCATATGCATGAGATTTTTCTTTTTCCCACACCTGAACAGACTTGGCTGGCATGCCACAGAGAGTATAGGGGGCTTCAGTCTTGGGAGCAGATTCCTGTTTTGAAGTGCTTACCTGCATCCAGTTTTGGGATCGATAGTGCCACTGACAGCATGTGATCTTGTAAGATGTGACAATTTTTTTTTAAATAATAAATTTTATTTTTATATTCCCCCATACAATTGCAAACGCCCCATTCTGACCCCAATCCTTCCCCTCCCGCCCCCCACCCCCCAAAAAGTGTCTCTGGTTCATAGTTTTTTGTTGATTTTGATTTTCACTTTCTTATATTCATTTTCCTGGTCCCTTATTTAAGTTTTCTAGATTCCTGCTATGAGTGAGACCATGCGGTATTTTTCTTTTTCTTTTTGGCTTATTTCGCTGAGCATGATCCCTTCCAGCGCCATCCATGTTGCTGCAAATTGCATGTGTTTATCTTTTTTGAATGCTGAGTAATATTCCATGGTGTATATGTACCACATCTTCTTGATCCAGTCATCTATTTTTGGGCATTTGGGTTGTTTCCAAAGCTTAGCTATTGTAAACAGTGCTGCTATAAACATAGGGGTGCAGGTGTTCTTTGGAATTGATGTTTCTGTGTCCTTTGGGTAAATACCTAGGAGTGGAATTGCTGGATCATATGGAAGCTCTATGTTTAGTAGGTCCAGAAATCTCCACACAGCTCTCCATAGTGGTTGGACCAGTTTGCACTCCCACCAACAGTGCAGAAGAGTTCCTTTTTCTCCACACCCTCGCCAACATTTGTTGTTGCTAGTTTTTTTAATATGTGCCATTCCCACTGGTGTGAGATGGTATCTCATGGTAGTTTTGGTTTGCATTTCCCTGATGACAAGTGATGTTGAACATTTTTTCATATGCCTGTTGGCCATTTGCATTTCCTCTTCAGAGAAGTTTCTTTTTAGCTATTCTGCCCATTTTTTGACTGGATTATTTTCTTTGTTGTTGCTGAGTCTCATCAGCTCTTTGCAGATTTTTGTGATCAGTCCTTTATCATTAGTGTTGGGTGCAGTGACAATTTTTTTTTTGAGAGTGAACAATCCCCCAAACCAGTGAGAAGCTGTTGCATGTTGTTGTTGTTTTTTTTTTTTTCTTTTTTATGAGGACTGATGCTAATGATTTCACTTTGGGGGTCTGAGCCACCTGACCTGCCAGTCAGACCTTGAGCCTGGGCCAGAATGGTTAATTTTTAATATGCAAAATGTACTGAACAAGGTTCAACAAAGCTGTGGTCTCTTCTAGCTTACAGTAGCAAAGAGAATCAAGCCAGGACTCTGGCCCATTTTATCTTATAACCTAGAGCATAGTAGCAGAGGAGGCAGGAGGCAACTCTAGTCTGATTGGTTGAGGGTCAAGATGTAGTTTCTTCAGTCAGATTGCTTGTGTTCAAGCCTCAGTCTGCCAATCACCAGAGTAAATCACTTCATTGCCTTCTGAGTCTTGATTTCATAATTCATAAGATGAGGTAAGACATGGTTCAAGGGGTATGGCGATTACATGGGAAAATGTACATAAAGTATACAGTGTGGTGCTTGGATCCTGGTAAACATGCCACGTATAGTAACCATTACTAACATGTCCTTGCTTGTTCAATTCAGTTCAGCAAATATATAATGATATCTCCAATGTACTTGCTTCTGGAAGTAAAAACACACAAAAGACACTGAGGGAATTTGGATCTAATAAAGATACACACATAGAAACACATGATTGTAAAATAATAAAGTAAGTCCCACAAGGGAATGCAGAGGATGGGCCCATGGGCCAGTCCAGCTCTTCACAAAAGGCTCCCTCCACATGCAGCAAGAAGGCTGAGCTGGAGATGGCTGGGCCAGCAAGGGTGAGCTGGCCTTTATCCTAAAGTATGTGGGAGCTATTTAAAGATTTAAAGCAATAGTAACAGGGATTGATTTGCATTTGAGAAACATCTCTCTGGGGTCATTGTGAAGAACAGAGCAGAAAGGGTAAGAGTGGAGAAAGGGAAACTAATTATAAGGCTATTGAAGTCATCTGGGAAAGAGACTGATTGAGAGTAAATGAACTGGCTGGTAGTGAACTAGCAAGGAGGGATGGAGGGCACTTAAGAGTATTTTGTGAAATCAATGGAACTTGATTATTCAGATGTGAAGGGAAAAATAGGAGTTTAGATAGAGGGATAGAATCTGCTTGGAGGAAAGGTGGGAAAGAAAGTGTGGGTTGAGGGAGAGAGGCACAGGAAGAAACTGAGTAGAGGGAAAAGCCAACAAACTGAGAATAAAGTCTGGGAAACACCAGTATTTGAGGGGACAAATACAATGAGCGATGCGTGCCATTTAAAAAACCAGTAGCTGCAAAAACCCATACTTACCATTTGAGTTATATTCAATAACATTTTGGAGGATGCATGTATGTGGGAATAAAACTTATTACTCATTATCTTTTCATGCTAAATTTTTATTTCAATGTTATGCAACTGCATAAGTATAAATATTTGTTCAATATACAACAATTATGACATCCATAGGGAATTTCTTAGAGAAAATAAGACTGCAAACACTTTATTGCACAGATCCTAACAAACTTTTAAGCTGGTAAATCTACAGCTGGGAGTACTACCGAGGAGCACATCTTACAATCACAGGAGACCGACCAAATAGAACACAGGAGACTTTCTACCAGCTGATTGGAGAGGTTTACAACAACAAACAGGTACTACATGAATGCAACCTTAAGCACTCTTTACTCAACCAGAATGCAAAAACATATTTGGCAAAAATGATAATACACTATACAAAATATACATAAAAATATCATTTGTAAACAAGCAGCTAGTTGTGCTTTAAAGGAAACTGGACAGTTAAAAAGCAAAGGCTGTAAACCATGAACTACCTCCCTGTAGACCAGTCTGGAGGTCTGAGTGCACACAGACTGGGCTATGACAACTGCCAGACACAGATATTAATTATAAATGTTGAGACCGTTTTTGAAACTCATTTAAGTTTTTGTTAAGTATTTTTTTCTCCTACACTTTCACAACATAATGATAGGGAATGGCTGAAACCACATGGGAAAAAAATTAGGGGCAAGGAGGAGACTTTTTTGTCATTGCCAACTCATTTTACAATGAAGGACAACCAAGCAGTTAAGTTACGCCTTTGTTTTTGAAGCGGAGTTTACAGCTTCGCTAAATGATTTACAATCCACAGGGCTATTAAGATGATGCTGTGCTTGGATGAATAATTTTATAGCTTGAAGATATTTAACCATCCCTGTGGGGGTTGGGTGCTGGATTAGTATTTATTGGTAATTTTTTTCTCTTACAAAACAGAACAAAAATTCTGCTATGGATCCCAAGCATCTTATAAATACTTATCTGTGTATTTTCTCTTAGTGCCTTAGTACTTATGTCAGCAAGTGCCATCTTACAGTACACCAGTAAAACTGGAACAAAAAAAACAAACAAACAGAAACCCCTCAGCACTAAAATGATTTGACAAATTCTACATATTCATGGTATACAAAATTTAAATAAGGCTTAGCAAAAGTAAAAAGGACAGTCACATTCAAGCACCAAATAGCTCCAACAAGTCGTTGTGTTACAAAAATGTTCCTCTTTATTAATATAGTAATTTTTGCATATAAATAAAGAGGACATATTATGAAATGTGTGGAGCTACTCAATGCATCAGAAATGAATGTGAAAACCAGGAGCTTGCTAAAAACAGCAAGCTTCATCTACAACATAAGGCCCCAGCTATGTATTAAAATGTATCTGATGTCCTGATTATTCCTTAATATATATGCTATGATGCCAAAATCCACCCCCCCCTTCTTGTCCTCAAAAAAGCAAATTTAAAACCTCTTCCAATGCCTAATGCTCATTACTCAACCTAAGTACTAGCAGATTCGTGTGTGTCCAGCAATTTTCCTTTTATGTCAGAAGCAGGGCTGGTTCAGGACTACTAGGAAATGTGTGCTTCTTGGACAAGCCACTCACAGCATAAAGGCCTGAGTTTAAGAGCAGGAAAAGAAGGAAAAGCAAGAGAACAGAAATAAAGGTGACGTGCGTTCACAGCCCCCGCTCTACCTATGGTGAAGACTGACATACACACCCACAGACAAGGACAACTGGCCTGACAGACAGTTGGACCCAGGATCACAATGTCCATTAAGATGACTGTGAAATGAAATGGCTAACTCCATCTGTTCTGGCCATTTCTAATGGAGGAGGATTCCAAAAGCAGTGATTAGAGGAGTTCTTGCTTTAATCTGGAAATATAGGTAGCCAGATACAGTACTATCAAAATTTCTGCTTAAAAATACACATAAAAACTCACAATCTACTGTATTTAGGGCTTGCTTTCTTCTTTAACTCTACGTAGAATGTTTGAACTTGTAAAAACGCAGCCTTGAAATATTCTCTTCAATCACAGACATCAAAACGTGTGTGGATGTGTATATACACAAATGGGGGTGCATCTATACTTTTACACACACCCAGTTTTAACCATTTCTCTTCATTACTACATTATGGTGAGTGGTAAAGCAAAAAATCTAATTGAAAAAAACCCAAACAAAGCTGAAGTAAACAATGCGATCAGCAGCAAGGTGTAGACTCTACATCCAAAACCAAACACATCGCTAGATATTTACAGAGAAAATCTTTCTCCTCAACAACCCTCAACTGTAAAGGTAGTGATTTTTTGTACAAACACTATCTGGTAACAGTTTTACCGGTTACAACTGGGAAGGCATTTGGAAGAAGGTCCTTTCTCGCTTTCCAAATTCTCTTTCTCTTTCTCCTTCTTCAGTGAGGCTCCCGGCTCTGCCTGGCGGACATTCCCACACAGTGCTGGTTTCAAAGGTAGTCAAGACACAGTAACACATTCAGGTTGGGTGACCCCAGTCCTGCCCTGGGGCCAGCCCCATCACGAGGCCTTTTTGTGAGGACTGCTACGCAAACTCTCTTTCCCCCGCCTCTGCCGTACCACAAAGTCCTTCTCAGAAGAAAGGGAGATGGGGCGGTCAGCGCTTGGTGCTGGGGACGGCTTGGTTACTTCTCTGCCCACATTCTGTTTCCTAGTCTGAGGAGGCTGGACAGGGGCAGGTTCTTTCCCTTTGGTTTCTCCTACGGGGGCAGTGACTGAGAGCGCCCTGTCCCGGTGGCCAGCTCCCCCAGCCACACTTGAGTTGGGGTGGTGTGACTCCAGAGTGACAGCAGAGCTCCGAAAGGATGGCATAGAGTCGCTCTTTGTCATTTGGGTTCTGCCATCCCCCGCGGGCAGGGACTTCCTTTGGTCCCTGTTAATGGAGGCCGTGGCCTCAGTCCCATAGGCCTTGACAGAAGAGGGGTTGTTGCTGGCTGTGGAGGCATCTCGAACTCCTGACCTGGTGTCAGGAAAGCTGGAGGAGCAGCTAAGAGACTTCTCTGGGAGGGTAGCTGATCGAAAAGAACTCTGCCCAGTGGCCGAGGGTGAGCGTTTCATGCCACTGGGCTTGCCTGCTTCAGTCAATGGCTTCTGGGGACTGAGGCCTTTTCCCTTAGCCTCTGTGAATCCCTTCCCCGCTGCTGCTGCAGGCTTCTCAGCTTTTAGCCTCGACTCACCGTGTGTCAGGGAAAGGCTGGCCTCCAGCTTTCCGCTGTCTGCTGGAACATAAAGTGCTTCTGTGCATTTCTTCCCTTCAGACTTCCGGTCTATGGTGGTGGCCAGAAGGCTGGGGCTCTTGTCTGTCTGTTTGCACAGAGAGGGGAAATCTTTCACAGTGGATGGTTTTGGGTGCTTTGGAGACAGGTTCTGCTTTTCACTGACAATGGGAACATTCTGATCTACCAACTCACTAACCCCTGGGTGTCCTTGCCTTGGCAGATGCACAGGCTTCTCCAGAATCTCCAGGGGATGCCCACCACTGGCAGGTTTCAGCTTGGGGTCTAGAGGCCCCTTTTCAGTGTGTAGTGGGACCAAGGGCCCACTTCCTCCCTGGAAAATTGTATCACTGGCTGCTTTCTGGGAACTTGGGGTGTCAGGGAAGGAGTCCAGCACACTTTTACTGCTTTCCTTTCCTTCTTGACTAGGGCCACCAAGAGGCAGAGCGCCAGACTCTCTGCCCACTGCAGCCCCCACGCTCAGCTTCTGGGAGGAGAGGAGCCTCTCTAGGTGCTTCAACTTTGCAGGGCCTGCATCAGGGCCAGGCCTCAGCTTGTGGCTGCTACTTTCACTGTGCACAGCAGTGGACTTGGGAGGGTCCTGGAGGCCTGGGCTGGGATCAGTAGCATAGGGCTTATTTCCTGGCTCTTTGCCTGAAGAGTGGCTGGGTGACCTGCAATGCTGGCGAACAGCATTGCTGGGTGGCTCTTTGGTGATGGGTGGGGGCTGAGAGCTACTGCCGAAATGCTTTTGAAGAGGCTGTTCTTTTCTTTCCAGTTCCTTGGGGACATCTTTCTGCAAAGATGGGAAACCAGGGAGCTTCTCACTCTTCCCACCCTCAGGTGTGGGTGTCTGCAGAGACCTCTTGGCAGGGAGGGCTTCTGGCTTAGGTTCCAGACTACTTTTTCCCTTGCCCAGCTCTCTTTCAGGAGTCACCCCTGAAAACAAAGAGGAGTCCTCTCTGGGCAGGGACCTCACCTCATCGTGACCATCTTTATGGTTTGTTTTCCCAGAAGGCCCCCACACTTTCTCCAAGGTCTGGATCTGTGTGTAGGAATCTGGGTGGGTCCTTCCCGCAGAGGGGAGATTTTTGGCTTTGTCACTGGTTTTAGCACTTTCTGGAGGACAGAGCTCCACAGAATGGTCCCTGAGGACCCTGGCCTTTGTAGCAGTCCACTCACTCCTGGCTGTGGAAGGGCCCCTTTCGGATGATTCCTTCAGACCCGGCTTCTCCCTCAAGGGAGTAGCTTCAGGTGGGAGTGGCCCCCGTGGCCTGGCTGTGTCGGCACCCTGGAGGTTCGGCCCCAGGAAAGGATGGACCTTAGGGTCAAGGCTGTTGTCTAGGTGTTTGCTGGCACCGCTCTCTCTCCGTTGCGGGTCGCTTTCCACGACAGTCCCGGCATTTCTGGAAGCATGGGAAACCTTCCTGTCTCGCTTTAGCACCGGGTCAGGCAGGACTGCTACAGCTGAATTCTGCATACCCCGGCCAGGTGGTGGGAACCGAGGCTCCAGCAGGTAGGATTTATTTACCTTGAAGCTGGCAGAGGAAGACTCCCTCTGACTCACAGTTTCACCCTTTTTCCCCCCGCTGCTGGGGAGGGGGAGTGAAGGTGCCACATCACTGCCTGGGCTGGGGCTCTGGGTGGGCTCTGGTGAAGGCAGCTCTGCTTTGGAAGCTTGAGGTCCAGAAAGGAGAGCGATGTCCAAAGTGCCCTCAATTGGCTTCAGGCATGACACAGACCTACCTTCCAGCTTATACTCAGAAGGGCTTTTCCGGACAGGTGACTCGGGAGCAACCAAGCTTGGCTTCTCTGCTCCACTGTCCACCCGGCCAGTCAAGGCCTTCAGAGGAACAAAAGAGACAGGCGCTAATCTGGGCACTATTGATGAACGCCCGACTCTCAGAGGCAGGGGGAGCCTCCTGCAGCCCACCCAGGGCCCTGGCTGGGCTCCCGGGCAGGCATTCATGGGCACCAGATGTCATCTTGGGCTTCAGCACTGGACAGAAACTGTCGTCTTTGTCTTCAAGTGACATCTTCTTTCGGAGGTAATCAATGTTGGCCATCTTGCTGTCTAACTTCTCACAGCGGAGATACTCCTTGGACTGGGGAGTCTTCTCTGTGTTTTCACCCTTCCTGAAAGTGGTCCTGTCGGTGGAAGTGCAGAGACCGTCCTGCAGAGTGCTGGGTGCAGAGGACCGTTTGAAGTCACAGGTACCCTGCCCATGCTCTGCGGGCACTGCCCCCTCCGAGACCACCCCTTCACTGGCCCGTGCACTGGCCTGCTTGTGAAGAGCATCTTTCAATAAGCTGCCCAGGGACTGGGCTTCTTGCAGGGACGCTTTATTTTCAAAATGGCTTGACCTTTCTAGAGCCTTCGGATATATTTTCTTCTCTCTCTCCTCTAGCCTAAAGGAAGGGAGGTTTTCCAAATCACTACCAAGTCCATGGGATTTCTGGTGGGACTCCTGTTTTTCTGGGAAGCCCTCTGGTTTCTTCACGACCACCTTGGCCTTCAGCTTATCTCGGTCCAGGTCATCCACGGATTCCTGCCTCCCTAGCTTGCGGGAGACTGGGCGCTTCAGGCAGCCCTGCTCCACTGGCCTGGCCCGGCTCAGGGAAGGCGCGTCACACATGTTCTCCTCCAGGCTCTGCAAGGTCACCTCCCGCTGGGGCTGCTCCCGCTGCACCTCCTCCTGTGTCACCTCCAGGCTGTGCTTGCGGGAACACAGGTGCTTCTTGTCACTGCCGTAGGAGGGAGAGAGCTTTTCCTCTGACTGCACACGCTTGAGCAGCGGGGAACGCGGGGGCTCTGCGCTCTTAGGCCTCACAATGTGTCTGACGATGGTGGGAGGGGAGTGCATTTTGTTGGGAAAGGCTTGAGCGATCTTGGAATTGCCAAGTGAATGTCCCAGGAGAGGTGATGGTGACCGCTGTGGGGAGGTGGGCTGTGGAGTTGGAGAGGGTGTCCTGGCCAAGGGGGAGAGCGGGATACTCCCAGCTGACTTCCGCCTTCCAGAGCGGTACCGCTGCCCACTCAGTTTGGGGGCCAGACCGTGCAGAGTACTGGGCCGGATGTGTCCTGACCCTGCTGGAGAATTGGGGGCACTAGAACTGGGTGAGCTGCTTTGGGAGGAGTTGGTACCTGTGGGTGGAAACAGAATCTGATGAGCATCTATGGCCATGTCCCATTTTCTGCCCACTCTCCCAGCCCCAACTATTTTAGGTCAGGTCAGGTAAAGGTCAGGAAACTGTCTCAGCATCTAACTCCAATGAGTGAATGCTTTTCAGATAAACCTCCCATACACCCGTAGATCACCCAACACTCTCTGTCTTATTTTAGTGGTCCAAATAACTGTATCTTATGGCCCTCTTCTAAATCTTCTTCTCTATCTTGTATAGAATCAAAACATCCTTAATCTTTTCTCCTTCAGAGGAAATAAGCTTTACGTCTTTCAGAATCTCAGATGGTGACTCTAACCTCTCAGGTCTCCCTTGATCTCCAGGCCACTCACTCACCAGATGGGAAGTCGGGGGTGGAGCGATAGCTGGGTGTAGGAGACCGGGGAGATAAGCTGTGAGTGGGGGACCCTGGAAGGCTTTCCCCTGATGACAGGGATCTGTTTAAGCAGGAGAAACTTCGGCTGGTATGGAGTAAAGGAGAAGGCTGCTTGGCTAGTTTTTTGAAAAGGGATCTCCTCCTAGAGTGAAAACAGGAGAAAAAACGGTCAGAGTCAATGTCCTCCCCAAATACCAGTGTATTTAGCTCACACTTTGGTGCCAGAGACAGTGATGTGATGGCTGATTCTGCAAAACAGCAGGATCCCACTTTATGTTAGAAAGCTTTTTATGACTTCAAAAGGCACCGTCTTTAATAGCACACAGTGGAGGTTTTCTTCTTTTCTAAACACTTTAAAAGGAGCTGGGAAAATAGGAAACATTTAACATATTTAAATATATATCCATTTATTTACTTGTCAGGTTTACTCGGAGGGTGTTTTTTTTGCCTGAAAGCTTCTGAATACATATCCCCAGAAAAACTGACACAATTTAATTAAGAGATAATACAACGTAAATCTCTGGAAGAAAAAGCAGCATTTGGTAAATCGGCACCATTCCTTCACAGTGAAAAACAGGGCAGAGGCTTTTCTGTGAGGGGCTAGTTGCTGTGCATATTCCATTGTGAGCTCTTGATTTTTCTTTTTTTCTTTTTCTAAATTCTTTTATTTATTTTTTTAATTTAAATTTTATTTTTATATTCCCCATACAATTATAACCCCCTTATTTTGACCCCAATCCCTCCTTTCCAATGTAGGCTGTACATTTTCTAAGAAAACTTGGGAAAGGTGAATTGAAGCTTATCACAGCAGCAGGGCAGCAGATTCTGTGCAACCACAGAAGCAAATGTGTATTTAGAGTTCAATGAACAATTCTTAAAGCAAAAGGCACAGCTGCAGATGGTTGTAAGTGCAGGTAGCTCTATGAAGTTCTCTTACTATGCTGCGAGCCTGACTCACTCCTGGTGAGCACGAAAACTAAGGTTTAAATGCCGGTCCCCCTTGAAACAGTGCATTCTGTATGATTTAAAGCACAGTCAAAAAACATAAAGCCCAACCTAACAACAATCTCAGAATATGTGTGTGTGTGTGTGCGTGCGCGCATGCACATGTGTGTTTAGTTTTAATCTAAGTAGCAAGTGTACTTGGGTTAAAAAGTCAAGTAGTTTCATAAACATTCAATAAAAAATAGCAACTTCCCTACTCTGCTTTTTGCTCACTGTGCAGAGAAACCAAGTTCCACTGTTTTACCCATTTCTTCTCCCAGTTGTCTATAGTGCTAAATCATGTTGTATACACTGCTGTTTTTCAGTTTCAGGTATTATCTGCTGATTTCCTGCCATAGAAGGTGAGAATTAAGCTCTTATCAACCCTCTTCCACCTTCTGACCAAAATGCACTTCCCCTTTTCTATTTCCCACAATAGAGCTAAACCAAACTACTTTATTAGAAAAAAAAAGCTGTCATTTCATTCACTTTACATTATAAATGTTGTTCATAGTTGGGCCATAAAAAGGATAATTTTATTTCCTTTCTTATATAACTATCTTTTCTGGTGTTAATAAAAATTCTGTTTCACTTGCTTGTGTTTCTGTATTCCTGTCATCATAAATCCTCTTATTATGTTTAGAGCCAAGTGGGTACGGCAGGAGTGTGGTAGAAGGTGCAGGGAGCACCTTTAGACAGTTCCCTGGCGAGAAATGTTTGTACACAAAACACACCCACACATGCACACATGCGCACACACACATGTGCATGCAACACACAACTTGCCAGGGTCTGCTGACAGCACAAAAAGCTGCCCATGGTGTTTCCCAGACTGCAAAGGTGGCTGAATAACCTAGTTAAATTTTCAGTTAGTATAACAAAGCCCTGTCACTTGTAGGCATATTGGGATGCTTAAAAGACATAATTATTTTAGAATATCTGTCATTAAAAAAAACACCAGCCATTTGTTCTTAGATAAAGGACATTATTAAATGTAGATTTTAACTTAAAAGCTATCTGAAGGCCCAGTTCCTTAAATGCAATTCCACTGGAATGTAGCGAGGCTCAGATAGCAGGAAGGGGCTTTCATGGTGCTCATGCATGGAGAAAAGCAGACTGTCTTATCACAATGTGTGTAAATCCTGCCACTGTGAGAAATAGGGTTAGTAGGGATATGAGCTTTAATGTGTAATGCATAATGAGGAATATACATGAACCACAGCATAACATTTCTCACAGAGAAATGAAACTTTCTTACATGTAACCATTTCCATTAAGTAAGGAGTAACTTTCCTGCAACATGAGTACACTCCAAACTCACAAAGAAGACTGCTTTAACCAACCTTTCTAGACTTTCTTTCTTCTTAGATTTCTTGCTCCGCCTCACCATCCGGCTCTTGTAGCTGTTTCTCCTGGCTGGTCCTGTTTTGATTGATGTGTTTTCAAACGGGGTGGTAGTGATTGACACCTTATTTCCACTCTATAAAAAAAAAGTGAGTGGAATTAGAGGGAAAAAGCTATGATAAAGCAAGATCAGAACAGACACAGGAGACAAAAAGACAAAGATGCCTAAAAACATACATACAAAAGATCTTCATTTCATAAACCTTCAAGTGGTGATGTCCTGACAGAATACAAACCAGTGGACAGAAATTGTGAAGTTCCCTTAAGAGGGTGGCCTCTGGACTCCACAGACCTGAGTTCAAATCTGGGCTCTGTGACCTTGGGAGGTTGCTCCACCTCCCTCTTACTCAATTTCTTATACATGGAAGTTGACAACAGAATCACACCTATCTTGTCAAGGCTCATCTGAGGATTAAATGGGATAGAGTTTGTAAAGCCTTTAGTGCCGGGTGTGACATAGGGAAAGGCTTCTATAAATAACAGCTATCTTCATCCATATTCATTAAGCATAAATGTGCCCAGGGACTGTCTGCTCTTAGTTGATTTATTTTTCTTTTTTCCTCCTTTTTTGTGTTTTTCTTTTGACCTAGAAATCATGGAGTAGCAAAACTGAATGAGACTTTTATTTTTAATTATTGTAAAAGGTTACTTTTCTATCACCATAAAACCTGTCAGCTTGCAGAGTTGGAAGTTTACGCCAGCAAGTATGAAACAGTCTCTTTAACCCAGGTCACGAATGCTAAGTAAATGGTTGGTGTCTGTTGCCCTTTCACTCAATCCTGGGGTATGGGGCTGGCTGGGCAGGCCCTAGGGCTGATTTGAAAACAGTTTCCAGGCAGGTTGTGGGGCATCTGGGACAAGCGGGCAGGACTAATCTCCCTCACTCTCGCATCAATTACCTCTGCTTGAATTTCTGAACAACCAGGGGAGAAACATGTCCTTTCACAGTCACAGATGGCCCTGCATGCCTTGAAAAAGCCAGACAGACAAGGAGAAGGTATTTTTAAAAGGTTCATATCTAGAAGACACTTAGTGACTACAAAGTGATGGGGAGTTAAGTCTGAGGGGGACTGAACCAACAAGGAATGAGTGCTATAATGTGAACATCTACTCCCTCACTCCCCAATTTTGGAAGTAATTTATGCCATTGTAAAAAGAAAACGGTAAAGTAGAAATAAAAAAGTAAAAATCACTGAGAAGCCTATCACCCAGCTTGCACTGGTAATGTTTCAGTATACTTCCTGCTGGTCTTTTTTTAGCCACATATAAATGTGCACATATGTTGATATGTAAATAGCTTTAATCTTACAACATTTATAGTTTTATGTATTTTTTAAACTTCACATTATGTAACATTGACAGACTTGTCTTTTATTATTAAAAAGCCTTTAAGAACACAATTTTTATTGGCTCTACAATACAGTCCATCAAGCAGATAAATCAAAACTTACTTAACTATTTCGCTACTACTATTATTTGCTTTTTAAAATTATTATAAAAGTTAAAGTAAATATACTTTATACTATGCCATTTTTCTTAGATTTTTGTAATTAGACTCACTGTACTGAATCAAGGGTGTACCTGAGCTTCTTAAAGACACTAGGTCTAGATTGCTATACTCTATTCCCAAAAGTGTGCATTTATACTTCTGACAGCACTGCAGGAGTACCTACCTTACCCAGGCTTGTCAGAACTGAATATGAACATTAAACACATTATAATTTTATAGGAACACATACATATCAACTTTCAATCTTCATGTTTTAACAGCTCAGAGTCTGGACATTATATAATTTATTTTGGCCAGCTGTATTATCTTCAGGGAAAGATTTGTTAATGTCTTTATATATCCAATTTACTATCAGGTTTTAGTATTTTATTACTGCATTTAAAGTTCTTCAAATATTTAAGAACATAGAATCCCATACCTGTCATAACTGTAAAGAAAATAATTTTAGGAGAATGGAATTGGAACTTGAATGAGAGAAAAAAAAATCATTCTCAAGTAGAAAGTGACATGTTCTATATGTAAGTGTCAAAACTTTAAAAATAAATCTCTGTCTAATAGTAGAGACTGATAGAAAATTCAACTTTTAAGAAAAATCTCCCAAAGAAGGTTATTTGGAATGGTGTCTTTGCTTTACAAATAGAGTAAAGCCAGGTGAAAATTTTAGTTTCTCCTATATGCCTTAGCTTAGGTGAAGGAAAGAGGCACAAAGGAGGTTAGGGTTCACCTTTCATTAAATTTCTTTCAATCATTTTTCACATTCAAACTGAGTGGAAACAGAGAGAGTGTGTGTGCATGTATGAGATCTTTGTGGCTGTTCTATCACATGGGCCGAGGGAGTCTAAACGCACTTCTACCCATTTCTGACATGGGCATTGGCATTTATAGCTTTAGCTATAAAAGGGCAACATGCCATCTGGCATCTTAAAAGCACATTTTGAATATTAAAGCATTTTCCACATATAGTCTCTTTATCTCTCACAACCAAATCATAAGGTTTTTGGTTTTCCTTTTTCTCCCTATGAGTAGGAAGGGATTATTACCCTGGCAACATAGATAAGAAAAATAAATTCAGAGACACTGCGATTCTTCTCTCTCAAGGTCACAGAGCCAGGGCTCTCTGTCCACATCCTCACCAGTGCCCACTCCTTGTGGGCAGACCATGCCTGATGCCCTCTGTGTCTGCTGTGCCCAAAACAGCACTTGGCTGGTACTTGATAAATGGTCATGCAGGAACGAGGCAGTAAATGGACAGGGGAAACAATCCAAGCATCAGAATGTCAAGAATGTAGAGATATACAAATCTCATAAACACTGTATAAAATAAATACAAAAGAAATCCAGAGATAAATTCTGGACAGATCTCATCAGAAAAGTTGTAAGCAGGGCTTTCCAAATCAGAGCACATCACTAAGTTCTAAACAAATGTTCTCTTCTACAAGCTAACCCCAGTGTTTACCCCTTCTTATTTCTACACATGGCAGTTCCAGGGACAGATCACCTGACTTATGGAAATACACCAAGAGATAATGCCCAAAGAGGAAATACAGACACAGAAGATGAGAGGTGCAAATACTTGTTTGGAAACATTACTGATTATAAAAATGGTAAATGACTGGAAAAATAACCTTACAGAGACTAGGTGAGAACTGTGAAGCCTGCCACCTGGTGGATCCATTAGTTACAGCAAATGTTGCCTGGTTTAGTGGGTCCCTTTATCTTCAATACATTCTTTTGAAGACTGGAGACCTCTAATCAAAGAAATTCTGTGGCACTTGTTTAAAAATAGCAACAGACGGGACCAGCAGACTGTTAAATGTTCAGTTAGTTCACTTTTACTTTAAGTTACTTGTGTAATCAGTGCACGGTGGGAGGGAAATTATTTAAGCTGGCTGAACTGAACACACTAAAGCAGGAGTCAGGCTGGTTTGATGTCTTCTCTCAGTCTGGCTCCCAGTGAGCCTATCAGTTAGCCTTGGGGAACTCACTGAACTACATGTTTTACATTTCTTTCTCTGCAAAATCACATGTGAGGAATGGTGGAGCTCTTCCTTCACACTTGGGTCCCTGCCCTGACTCACTGCCTCCAGGATCCAGTCCCAACCACCTTGCACACATCTGTGCACCAACCAGCCCAGTTCTGCGGGTTCATTCCTGCACTTCCAACACTTTGAGCTCTCCCGCCCTTTTGCTTTTTTGCACATTGTTTTGGTAAGAGCACCCACCTCCACTTTCCAGGCACGAAAGCCCCAAGCATTGTCAGAGACCTGCACAGATACCCCAACTCTTCATCCCCGTCCCTGTTGGTGGAGAGCCATCTCCCCTTCAGAACTTTGTTCACGTTTACTCTGTTCCTTATATACATAGTATTTGATTGTAACTTGGTATTGCCACTGCCTTCTCCTGTGAACCCTGGACCCTGAGTTATTGGCCATCAAAGAACCTCCAGTGTGGCACTCATTCTGTGGTGTCCTAGCAGGAAGCATGGGCTCCGGAGTCTGAGGTGCAAATCCTATTCTGCTCCTTTCTACAGAGAAGCTTAGGCTGTGTTGCTAACTTTCTCTGCTTTAATTTCTTCATCCTGTAAGTGGGGACATTTATAACAGCTACCTTACAGGGATGAGGATGACTTGAGTTTCTTAGGTGATGCACTCTCTATTACCTGTCATTTTTATGTGCCTTTTGTCATGTGGCCCATTGGTAGCTAGAATAAAGCTCCACACATTGTGGGGACTCAGCAGACATGTGAGATGGTCATAAAGATGCTATCTGATATCCCCAATTTTAGTAACCGTGACAGAGCATACCACGGCTTCTAAGGGCATAAAAGGCACTGCATTATGGGATGTTCATGCAACTTCAGACACACATTGACTAGGTCTTAGAATGAGGACACTTCAGAACCAGGTAAGGGCAAAATTTAGTATCACCATTTTTTTGTTCCCCAGAGTTCAAGGAAAGGAAAATTTTAAACCAGAGGCTGATGAAGTTGGAGGGCTTTTCTTTTTGCATTAGCGATTTAAAATAATACTGTCCTGAAAAAACAAAAACAGAAACAAAAACAAAGTGGTTGAAGAGAAGTTAAGCTGGGCAGGTTATCACATAAGCAGGGCACATCTCAGAGCCAATGTGGCTTTACCACCACTGTAGAGCACGAAGAAAGATACCTCAGTCCTTCCACTAAGCTCTTCTAGAAAGATTGATGCTGGCTGAAAGCTGAATAGAGGTATTTAGCCCCTTATGGCAGGAGAGTTTTGAGGCAAAGCTAAAGGAGCATTTTTTAAGGGATTCACACAGTCAATGGGAGTTGAGCTGGAAAACAGTAAGCTTCTGTCACTCCATGGACCTCGGACACTGAATGACTCTGGACAGGTTTTCCTGTGCAGGCAAGTTAGTGCTTCCATGGCAAGTTCCCTTTGAAGTTGTGAGGGTACAAATAAGACAAAATGTGAAGCCATCGGATGGAAGATGCTCTCTGTGTTCACAAACCAAAAGATGAAAAGTGCAACACATTTCAAAACACCTGCACACAGCCTGGGACAGCTCTGCTACCTAAGGTGCTCATGAGGGTTTACAAGTAGCTTGCAAGTTGAAACCCATGTATAAAGCACATCCGAGAACACCAAAAGACAGCTGCTACCCTGACATTGCCCCAGCAGTTGCATATACCGGCCCAGTGCCGGTACCAGTCACTTCTGCTTTGTTCAAAACCACTAGTTAGCTTTGGAAGCTGTGTGATTATTACACAGCTCACTAGAAAGATAATTAAGTCCCTCGTATCCTCTTTGTTTCATTACACTGGTTACTCCCCTTGAGTGCTTCCTTTATGAACCAGTGGCAGGATCCTCTGCTGGGATCTGTGACAGAGCACACCATGGCTTCTACATGTGCCAAAGATGCTGCATTACTGCATGTTCACACAACTTCAGACATACACTGACTAGGTCGTGTAATGAGGACACTTTGGAACCAGAAGAGGGCAACATGTAATAGTGGGATTATTTGATTCTACCAGGAAGCCTTGCCAGACACCTTTAGGAGAAATATACAATATGCATTCACATTTCACAGAAGAGAGGATTCAAAATGCAGAAGCAAATTAAAGGACTTTATAAAATAAATCATAAAGGAGGTCAATTATGTCTTGGCAAAATAAACAAATGCATGTTTTCTAAAGATGTACGTTTCAGTTTATTGTTTCTTCTAATTTTATGAGCAGACATATGAAATGAAGCAAAAGATATGCTGTGATATAGGTTGTGTATACCACAACACTATTACCAAAAATTGTACATGTCTGAACATATGTTGTCATTTAAAATCCCTTGTCCTTCTATTAATTGCTGATGCCAAGATTTAGAAAAGCTTGAGTAGAATGAATAACGACCATGAGAAGCTCACCAACAAATCACACACTTGAAACCAAAGGTCAAGATGAGCTTCTAGACAAGCTCAAGGAGCATTTTACAGATAGATAGCACCTCAGCCTGGCTACCCTGTGGTCCCTAATCAACTGGAAAGATTATATGCTGGATGTGAGAGACAGAGGAAAAAGCAAAACCTGAAACAATTTCCCTGGCCCCTTACTCACAAAGGATAGATCCGTGAGGCAGTAACAGGGCATCCTTGGATCAATGATCAGTACAGTAAGAGAAGCAGCTAGTTAGCCTCACCAGTCTTTGTATGTCTTCCTGAATTTTGCTTGAGAAGTCTGAGGTAATTTCAGGTGATTTTCACAGGTAAGGGATCACAGTCAACAATCCTGCTCTACTTCCCACTTATTGGACACACTCTGAGAGAGTTATTCCATGTCACTTAGACAAAGACCATCATTGCAGATAGACGGTGAGTGAAATTAAAGTGCTCAGGTCTTATGCAAGCAGTTGTCAGGAGCAGCTACTTAGTAGCCTGTTACAAAGTGCAGATTAGCAGTTTGTGTCCTTTGAGACTGCCCGCTTGTGTTTATGCAGGTGTAGCTCTTTCCTTTTTTTCCTCAATAAACTTACCATGTGCTGGAAAACAAACAAGCCAACCAAAAACAAAGTACAGGTTAACTGTGGTCATCTGAGGAGCTTTACCACCAACTGAATGGCATATATGTTAAGATACGAGTGAAACACATCAGAAGTCATTGGGTGGTGCTTGGTTCTTCACAAGGTAACTTTCAGATAGGACACAAAGGAGAACCCATTGATACACTAAGTTTCACAAACATGTATCTAATACCCATTATACCAAGCCCTGGGTATATGCTCAGAGTATGTGGGCAGCTTGCACAGTAATTCCAGCTCTCTCCTATAGGCTGTGGTCAGCATGACCACACCTGATATCCAACAAAGCCCATAGCTCTGTAATCTCTGTGTTCAGTTTGACCCTCCAGGGAGCACCAGCAGGAATTTGTGAGAAAGTTGGCTGAAGAGTTAGGGAAATATCCTCTGTATATAGATGACAACAAAGCCAAGCCGGGACCCCACAGGAACTGAACCCAAGAGTCAAATCTTATTAATACTGTGAATTAATCAACAGGAGTAACTATTCTACAACCTGCTACTACATACCGGACCTTGCATTCTCTTACTACTTCCAGAATCTAGACCAGACCCTGGATCTTTTACAGAATACAATTATGAATGCTAGTTGAATGACAGAAAAGGAAAAAGTCATTTAACTACATTTATTTTTGAAAGGTTTTGTACCTTCCAAATTCCTAAATTCTTTCAGGTTCCAGTTCAATGTCACTTGTCCATGATGTCTCACCCCACTCACAGAATGTTCTCTCTAAAAGCATGACGTTTCTTCCTCCACTATCGAATTACATTCCATTCTATTTGATTATACATCTCCTTTATTTTCTATCCTGCTGGAGGGCAAGGGCCCTATCTTAATTACCATATTGCCAACATCTATTGTGGTAGCTGCCTCAGAGCAGCGCTCTCGAAAACAGTCTGAAAGCACATTCCATAAGTGACCTGTACACGTTCATGCTGCTAAGTATTTATGCTTCATCTCCCTAAACAGATTGTAGGTTCTTTGAAGTGATGACTTACATTTCTTTCTGGTAGGTCTTTCCATTGCCCATGAAGGAGAAGTGAGCCAAAAAACTATTGATTTGTAACATATTCCTACAACTAGAGTCTGTGTTTCTGACCACGGATGAATCAATCTTCTTTTGTTGAAAAATTTAAAGTCAAACTCAAATTCATCCTATTTGCTTTAACCAGATCTATATTTGGAGCTGTAACTTTATATTCTAGAGACAGCAGGGGAGAAAGAAATAAAAGAACTGAAATGATCAGGGCACATTCACACTCTCTGCTCTCATATTCATGCTTTCTGTGATCTTCTTATTCCATAGCTTTATTCAGCTTATATTTTAAACAGCAATTGATCTCCATTCAAATTCACCTGTGTGATGGGAAGGTGGTCTTGTGATTGTTAGATCCCCTTTTTCATCACCATGTATTTCTATAATTCATAGTGCGTGTGTATATATAGAAATATATATATACACACACAATACACACACATATGTCTGTGTGTATATATATGTATATATACATTTTATTTTTCATGAAATCCAACTCTCAGGCTAAGCTTTTAGGTCAGACCCCACAGCTAAATATCACGTTGTCTTCTGTTGTACTAAAATAAAACCTCCTGACTGTTGTCAGATTTCAGATAGGTGGTTTCCAAACAGACTTTACTATGTGAGATACAATAAAACAAAGACAACACTTACCATTTCTAATTTGGAAAAAGAAGCTAAATTAGGGCCTCCCTTGTGGCCTAGGGATTGGGTCTTAGTGCTATCACTGCAATGGCCTGAGTTCAATCCCCAGGCAGGGAGATGAAACACATGGTGCAGCAGACCTCTCCTGTCTCACCAGCTGCTCCCCTCAGCAGTTTATTTCAGTAGCTCTGCCTGTTTTGCTCCCCATTCTGTCTCTGGTGAATCCTCTCATCTCCCCTGTCCTGTACCTCTGTCCTACATCCCAGTTCTTGTATGCATAAATAAATACTTAAAAAAACCCACAAAATTAAATTAGGAAGTGATTGTGCAGCTCTAGGCACTTTATTTTTTCATGATAGAAAGCCAAAGAATCCATGGCATCTTTCTTGGACTTGACATAAACCTTAAACCAACGAATAAACTTTTAATAATGAGACTGAATGTGTATGAGTTGGTAATAGAAATGGACTCTAGAACTCAAGTATAAAATCCTTGGTACTGGCTCTTTCTGTAGCTGCTGCATCCATATGGTACAACATAATAATAATAAAAAAAAAAACAATACCTTCAGCAAGAGCTCTATAACTTCTGTGTGGACAAGTCCATGCACCGGCTCTCCATTGATGTGTGTAATGAGGTCGCCAGCTTTCAGTCCTGCCTGGCATGCTGCACTTCCTTCTTCTACATTCTAAAGTCCAAGAAGAGAATATACATTGGTAAACAAACAAACAGGCCTTAATGCATAGATTTGTCTGGCAGAGTATTCTGAAATAATTAGCAAATGATTCTAAGTTCCTAAGAGAAAATTAGGAAATCAAAAGGCATGTTTATGATTCCCATTTTGTCATCCTAAAAATTAATAATTCTGATAGTTCTTTAAAAAATTTCAGGTGTGGGCCTCCCCGGTGGCGCAGCGGTTGAGCGCTGGGTTGTGAAGCTGCCCGTGGCCTCTGCGGCGCCGGTTCGATCCCTGGCTGCTCCCCGGCCACCAGAGGAGGGTCCCACATGGCGCGCAGACCTCTCCTGCGCCCGCTGCTCCCCTCAGCAGTGTACTTCGGTCCTTCTGCCTGCTCTGCTCCCCGCTCTGGCTCTGGTGAATTCTCTCACCCTCCCGCGCTTCTGACTGTACCCAGTGCATGTACAAACAAAACAAACAAACAAATAAAATAAATAAAACATGCCTCTATAAAAAATAAATAAATAAATAAATAAATAAATCCTTATTAAAAAAAAAAATTTCAGGTGATTTGAGAAGGGAGTTTGAAAAAAAAAAAACTAAGAAAAAAAAAAGAATGAAAGTAAGATGATAATAGGATTGTCTTTGATTGTTTCTACTACCAGTTTGGTAGGCAATCAAATATGAAAACTGGACAAAATCATGAGAATGAATTAGTTTTTCCTCAATTCAATTCCATCACATAAGACAAAGGAGCATTAAAAGGAAAATGAAACAGGACCCAAAAGCCAGTTTAACAGAAAGTACATTTATTGTTAACTATGCCTTAATTTGTGGATTCTCCAGTTTGGCTCTGAGTGAAAACAAATGAGGAGGAGAGAGTGCTGGTCTCACCCAGACGATGTGATGCACAGTGTAGATGTCACTGTCGCCGACATACACCCGGATGGCTCGGATGGTGAAGCCATAGTTCTTCCCGGAACTGTGGATGACGATGGGCTGGTGTGGACTGGCAGAAGCCGCTGAAGAATCTCGGCTGGGTGAGGAATCCCGTGAAGATGAAGGGTCAGAAGACAGGGAATGGGGAGACATTGGGCTTCCCAGTGGAGAAACAGCAAACATATCTGTAAAAAGCAACCAGTTGTCAAAACTGATGCCGGCCACGAGACGCCCAAGCAGCTAGCTCTTACCACGTTAGCTCTGCCAGGGTAGGGGCACTGTCCCTAAATGAATCCATTCATTTTTACTAGCAAAGTAAAGAAGAAATAATATAAAAATATTTATACTGGCGACTAGCATGGATTTCAAAATAGACTCCTACCAAGGAAACTTCAGAAGTGTCTCCATTTTAACAAGTTTTTTCAATTAATACTCGTTATATTTTCATATAGACACACTAAGACACACAAGGTTTAGCTATTATCTGTGAATTTTTATTTAATATATTTTAGTTAAACAAATCACAGATGCATGGATTTCAAGAAACCCCTCATAGACTATCGGATTCCCTAAGAGATTTCCAGGCTCCCAATCTTGTAGTAAAGCCCCTTTAACACAGCCCTTCTAAACACAAATGGCTGAGAAAGCAATGTATCAATTCACCAGCTGCTTTTTGCAATTATTATTGAACTAGTACTGATTAAAGAATCCTGATCAAGAAAACACTGAAGTTGTCTATAACAATTACTCCTTGTCATAGTTACAACTGATTCTCTTCCTATCTTACTTGCAATTCTAACAAGGATTCTGAAAGGATAATGCAAGTGAAAGAAGAGAAATTTCACGAGAGACTCAGTTCATGTTCCACAATGCCAATTCTATATTCCCTATTTTTAAGTAAATACACTTATAATTTATAATTCAGAGCGCTGCTCCATCTATGTAAATCTAAACAGATCTTAACTGCTTATGTGAAATTGTGTGCCTGTTTATGAGAAAACAATCAACAAAAGATGCTGAGGCTCAAAAGTGAACTCAGTTAGAGTCAGACTGCAAACTGCCAGGGCTACTCAGGACTGAGGAGGCACGGTGAGTACTCCAGGGCTGCAGGAAGCTGACAGGATGCATACTAACTACCATTTGTTCCAATTCTTATGCGTGTCCAGAGCAAAGCAACTAGCTGGAAGTATCACTTTCCATTCTCCTTCACTCTCTGAGTTCATGTGGCCCCTCAGTGCCCTTTTCCTGGCTAAGCTAAGGTCAGGTGAAAGGTGGTAGGTAGCTGGTGGTAGGTAGCTTCTACCTACCACACTGGTAGTAGGTAGCTTCAAAACATGCAAGCAGGCAAAGTAGACACACACGATCCAAACTGCTGAAAAGCCAGTTTCCCAATCTTTTAGGTGAACATCTGCCCCACCTTACAAGGTGCAGGCTTTCTCACCAGCTTTCAGAATTAGACTACATCACACTTACCTTCCCGACAGCAGCTGTGTGGGGGCCGCTGCCATCACTTTATAATAGTCATTCAAGCTAGGGAGTGTTTGATGGTGCTAAAAGGAACTTCTCCCCCACCCTGATATGGAATATGGTAGAGAGAGTACTATCTCCAAGAGAACCTTTGTTTATCTCTAATACTAAATTTCAAAACTGGCAACAGCCCCTTTTCTAGATGTCAGTAAGCACGTCTGCACTGCAAGCCATCTGCAATGTAACTCCACTGCAACTGTCCACTCTTCTGTCATTTGAGTGGCAAGTCACAAGCACCAGGGTGTACATTTCCTCTCTGCCTGTGGAATCACCACTGACTTTGTGATTTGCTGAAGTAAAATCAAGTTGTGGAAAAATACTGCAATGCAACAAAATCATAATTAAACCCAGTTTTCCAATATAGGCAGCAAATGATTTCACTACCAGTAGGAGGAAGCATAGCTCAACAGACAGGGTCGGGAAACATAATTTCAGAGCTGTCTGTGACTCTCTGCAACCCCAGAAATGAAAAACTTACATTTTCTGTAGCTACTTCCTCATTAATTAGATGGAAAAAAAAAAAAAAAAAAACCTATACTTCGCTTTCCAACAGAGATGCTGAAAACAGCTCTGTAAAGTGTATAAATGATGCATAGTCAAGGGAAGGAAAACTATTCAGAGAAGGGAAATTTATCACAACTTGGGGGGAAAGGGAAGAAAGCCAATACAAGAAGTTAGCCTTTGTGGGAAGGAAGCTGCCCCTTCTCCTGAGGCAGAGAGAAGGGAGAGTAGCCGCACATGCCCTCGGGAGGAGCTCGAGGTCCTGCAGGGAGTGGCTCTGGAGAGCTGTGCCAGGTACCGCCCCCCTCACTGCTTCAAGCAATCTGTGTCTCAGTCTGCATTACAAGCTGGGGGAGGGGAAGGGAACCACATGCACAAATCACACAAGTTCATGCAGTAGATGTCTCTCTACCTCCTGGGATCATGAGGGACAGGGCACTGGCAGAGAGGGACTTTGTGACTTTCCCCGAGATTTTCTTTTTTTCTGTGCTTTCTAATCGCTGCCGAGCCATGTGAGAAGCGGGTTCACTGGATGGCTTTGAGGAATTATCTGTACTGTCCACACACTCGCTTCGTCCATTTATCTGATCCAAGTGCTCTGAAAAACTGCCAACTGCACAAAGAAGAAGGGATAAACATGTTCAGGAAAATCTGGGCTAGGAGAGGTGGGGAGAGGCGAAGAGAGAGAGAAGGAAGGACAGACACTGGGAAACATACTCCCACATGATTAGCAAGTCCATCTGGTGTCAGGCACACATTTAAAACACATGACTGGTTTGAAAAAGACGAGGAAGAGAGGAAGGACGTGTCCATTCAGGTTTTATTCTACTCGTACACAAGTTTGCTCATTCTCAGTCAATGAGTCCATCTAACTAGGAAAAGAATGAAGCTAAATTTTATAACCCTTGTAGTGATAACTCTTTCCCCTTACCATGAAAGGCCACGTATGAACCAAGCATCACCTCATGGATCTCATGAACACCAGTTTTATACTACAATAATCTCTTGATGCTAACCATCATCGTTAGTAATGCTGTTAATAAATTTTTTGAATCATTTGATCACCCCATGTAGGCTTTTGCCAGTGTCAGCTCATGGGGAACACATCACACTAGACTCAGATGTGCACCTTACAAAAGTACCTGAAGAGTCTCCTTTGACTTCCACACATATGGCCTCCTGCACTGTAAGCTTCTCGGAAAGTTCGTAGAACAAGACTAAGGACATTACTCACTACATCTTCCAGGCTTCTAATCTGGATAGGGAGACGATTGTCTCTCTAAGCCAGATTTTCTTTATTTTTAATTTAATAAATCATTAGTCAACTAAAGTGGGTTTTCCTGAGTTAAAAAAGGTGAATGCTTCCCTCAGCAGAGGTGGGTCAGAAGAAAATATATCCATAAAAGAGGATGCAGAAATGGGAAAGCACTGATGTCAGTCTGGCCAAGAGAACTAAAGTTCCTGAGAAGAAGTGACATGTCAGCATTCCAGAGAAAACATGAGTGGCTGTCCCTTTTGGTTTCTCCTATTCTTTTTTCACAAGCTATCAGTTTTCTTTTTGTTTAAATTACTGATAACACATCATTCTTCGAAAAAAGAGAGAAAACGCTTCTCTCATTTTCACTGCTAAATGCCATTTAAAAAATGCTTCTCTCATTTTATTTCTAAGATATACATTAAGCCCCTGATGCTTTAAAAATCATCATCATCATCATCTTAATATATACAGTTCCTACAGAGAATTTAATTGCATTATGAATGATTCTTTGAAAGGCCAGCCAGCCAGCACATTTTAAAGTGTGGACCCTATGGCACTGTTTGCCTAGGAGAGTGTTAGGTTTAATTAGACTTAACGAACATTTCTGTCACCATTGAGGTTTGGTGCTACTTCACCAGAGGTGGCATAGACCCAAAGTCGGTGTCCATGCTAAGGGAAGCCCATGACTCAGGAGAGCAGGCTGGAGCCCAGCACAAGCAGTGCCCCTCTCTGCACTGCAGGCACAGAAGATGATTCACGAACTTCCATGTGACACTCAAATGACCTATGAAGGAAGACAACCCTAGTGCAAATATCAACAATCTTTCTACTTTTGTATGCCAGACACAGTCTCACTGAACAGTATAACTATTCCATTCACTCTAAATAAAGAAATCAATTGCTGACAGACTTGATAAAAACTGCATTCAAATAAAAAAATCTCATCTCAAAAATTTAAGTTTACTCGGTAAATGTAAATTACTCGGTAATTTACATACTCCCTTCAACTCTTTCTATTGATAGTTTGGCTAGGATGGGATCACTGATGAATATAAAATGTAATTCCTTGGATGCATTTCAGTGTTACATCAAAAACTAAGACTTTTTACTTTTCACCTATTCAAATAGAATGCGGTCATGAAAAATGAGAAACAGGTATACGGTTTTATGTCCCTAAATACCAGAGTGTGAATATACAAAGTTCTCTTTTCTCATCCCTCCCTCCTGCCTCAGCCTTCTTCAAAGCACTGTACATAAGCGTGTGTTTCCTTTCTACCAATGGTGGATAATGTCACCTTAATGTTTTATAAATGTCAAGGGTTCTTTCTTTTTGATGGTGGAGCAATATAAAAATCAACAAATTTAATTTTACTACAGTCACGGTTTTCAGATTCCCTAATTGCCCTTGGCTATGAGCAAAGCAGCTCATCTCTCTATTCTATACAGCCCCCAAGGTCTTTGATTATTTTTAGTGTGTCTATGTGGGAGACAGAGAGAAAGGTGGTTTGAATTCATTAATCAAAATACATGGCAGGACCTAGGCAGATTTTTTTTTTAATTATGAAAGTAATCAATCAAATGCTTGGACACCTTCCTCCCCACCTTTACCGCCTACCTTTCTGATAGTGAGTGGGCTGGAGAGACTGAGAGATTACAAACACTTCACCACAATAAGAATAAACTTTAACTGGAGACAAATATTTCCTATTCTGAGTAAGATAATAACCTAAAAAAACAGAGAGTGATCTCAGTAATCAGAAATTTTAAATACTGAGATAGCGCTACTTGATTTGACTACCAGGATAAAATAAAAGTAGTCAGGAATCTTAGACTACTAGACAGTTTCTATACTACTTCTACATTCTATTTTCTGGGCGTTGTAGAATTAGGGAAAGTAGAAATATCCTCCATGGAAGTAGGACCGAGGTGAAAAAGAGAGAAAAAAATCCAATATTATTTTTTCTTCGTGAAAACTGCAAGTACATTGGAAGTTGCACAAAACTAAACATTTAGTGAAATAAACCTAGCCAGTACAATCTGTTCTTGAGATGGTTTTTAAAAGGCTATGAATATTCAGTTAGTGGCGGGGGGGAAAGTTCATGATAAAGCATGAAATCATTCATGGTTATCAATATAGCATATGGTTAATGAAAACATTTATTACAGCAACCGCAAGCCATAGCCATGTCTTATTTTTTAAGAAAACCTAAATGCACATTACCCCTGTAGAAGGGGAGGTAGTGCATATAATTTTTATAAGCCAAATAATATTTTAAATGCACCAAAAGCACTTGCTCTGAGGGAAGTACAGGTTTGGTTAACTAATGAGGACACTGCCACAGTTAAGGGCCGGCAAGTATCCCCAACGCATCAAGTGTTTGCTAGGAAGGTTACTTCCCACACAAGTCACATTAGAAAGTGCTTTGCAGAAAAGGGCCAAGTCCCTCGACTGCCTCCCAAAGGGTGATACATGTCTCATGAGTTTCTTCCTCCAGACTGGGAAGGTCATCTCTGTCTGCCATGGAGCTATCTCCTGTATGCGTGAAAAGCACTCTGAGCTGTGCTGGGCTTTCTGACCTCCTCTCCCTGCTTCATCCAAGATGCACAGAAGGCACCTGTGCAGTTCACAGTGGAAGCACCTTGCTACACTGAGCCTAGTGTGGGCCCTTAACAAAAATCAGCTCCTATAGACAAACCACCAAACTTTCCAATACTAGAGAGAAAACTGTCCTAACACTGCACCTGGCAGGGGATGTGAAACACCTCTGAGGGTAATTTTGACCAGCTGAGTTGTGATATCGTCCCTTACCCCTAACTTTGAGGAGATGCAATATCACAAGACATGCCTTTGCATCAATAACCAAAAATAGGTTCCCTTAGTGTGCTCTGACTGCCACCAATGTATCTCCCAGAAACCTGGCTGTGAAAACCAAGGGTGCCTCCTAGAGTCAGAGGGCGGCTAGCCCGCTGTGCACTAAGGAGTAACCTGAGCCATCTGAGCTAGTAGTTAGGAATTCATCCCCAAGCCCAAGAAGGGGGGTCACAGAGGGAGTCTAACAGCACGAAGCACCCGTCACAGCCGCCTTGCACTCCAAGCACGCAGTCCATTCTCAGCGTGATGGATGATGTCTGATGGTGGCGCCAGGCCTTAGGCTTACCTGACAGGGTGGAGCTGCTGATGGTGCTGGCTGGGGTGGTGACCTCGGGCTCCTCCTGAGCACACTCTGCAGGAGGAAGAACTGGCTTCTCTGGCTCCTCATGGGGGTCTCTGGAACAGGGAGCAGCTTCATCTTGTTCTGCCTCTGTTGAAATAGCCAGTTTGGGGAGCAGACCAGAGCTGAGTTTATGTCTGTTGCTGTCAGTATCTGAAGAGTTGGAGGTGGATAACTGTTGCCTTAATTAAAAACAAAAAACAAAGTCACGTATACACACCAGGAGACTGTGTTCCAAGAGAATTTTGGAAGAAACTTGGAACTTGGATGAGCCAAGTGCAGGGTTTTGTGAAGTGCTTTACCATGACAAGTATCACCTGGGAACTTGTGGGTTCTCAGTCCCATCCCCGACTCCTTCCCAGGTCTACTGGATCAGAGACTTGGGGAATGGGCCCAGCAATCTGCACTCACAAGCTCACAAGCCCTCCAGGTGGTTGTGAGGCATCCTAAAGATTAAGACACACTGCTCTAGTGGCCACTGCCAATGATATTTCTTAACAGGCATTTCACATACATTTCAGAATATTCTGAGCTCCAGCTTAAGGTCTCCGTGGACGGCAGAGTTGTACTTTTGGTTTTGTCCCCAGGGTCTTCCTTCTCTTCTCCTGAAGTCTGAGTTATTCGATCAATACTGCTGAAAACCTGGAAGGCAAGTAGTCAGTGTTTATTAATGTCTTCTTGAAAGAGTTTGTCAGAAAAATACCCCAAATCTTGGGGAAAAAAACCTGAGAGTAAGACATGACTACAGTTAAAATTGGGACCGTGGATTGAGAAAGTACTTTCCAATTCTTTCTCCTCAAGTTCTGGGATGAAGGGTTAATGTATAATTTCCTTTTCTTTTGGAGTGGGGAGTTATGAATTCATCACCCTCTCAGCACAGCTTGTGATAGATATCTTGGGGTTTCCTGGCCTGGGATCAATGCACACACACATTACATTTCTTTTTAACCATAAAGTCAATCAAAAACCAAAAATCACAGAGAAAAAGATTTATTAGCCACAAGTCAGGATTGGGAAGGAGAAAAATGAATTGGAATTGGGTGCAAAGAGAATAAATTAACTGTTTCAAGATTTGCGTGCCTGGGGTATGTCGGTGAGACGCATATTTGGTTATGAATCAGGTATTTGTTTGGCTGATAAATCACATTTACAGATAGGCAGCTTCCTACGCTGGTGCAGGGATTTCGGAAGAGGATCTGAGCTTGGGCAAACCCAAGATCTCAGCCTACCTCTGACCTCTGCTGTACCACAGGAAAGATGGAAGGTACAACAGAGGCTGAGAGTCCAGTAATGGAAATATTTCCTACTCCCTGACTCAGCACTGGCTGTTCTCATGGGAATGGCGCTGTGACCTCCTAGAATCCACTGAGTTTAGAGAAAGATGGCTAAAGAACAGAAGCCAATGGGAAGGAAAGAGTCTTTAAGGGTGGCTGTGGTGGGTCAGAGAATAGGTAGGGACTAGTCCTGCACTCTGCTCTCCTGGCTCTAGGACAGACTTCCTACCACTCCCTGCAAGGGACTTACCTGTCCCTGTCATTCCTAAGAACAAGAAGGGCAGTGCTGGCCAAGTTGCAGATGCAGTCTAAGTAGTTACTTAGAAAAATGGCACAGAACACTGTAAATTCACCACATGCTACAGAAAAGCTAAACAGCAAGCATGCAAGGTGCCGCAGCCACAGGGAATGCCCAGTTCTGAGAGCAACAGAAGGAAGAGAGGAAACCCTGGGTGTTCATTTCACTTTTTCAGAGCCCTACATTCACTCAGGACTATCAGGTTTCTTTGTTTTGTTTGTGTTTTATCTTAACAGAAAAAAGGCATCTTTCTTCAGCATCAATTTTATGACCATGTTCTATTTCCCAAATTCTAGGCTGCCTTCCTGTTCTCTCTTTAACACAGTTTACAGATTCTGTTATTGGTTATGTGACTTTCTCAGTCCACGGTTAACAGACTGCAAGTGTCTCTGCTTATGTCAAGAACTGAACTTCTCCTTTGTGTTTTAGTCTCTGTAAAATGAGGAGAGGGCTCCTTACACAATGAGCTCAATGCTCCTTATTAGGAGATGAAAGAAATGGTGGGCGGGGAAGGGAGAACCCAGCCTGGCATACAAGGCAAGGTTAGCATGCAAATGGCTATCAGTACTCCAAAAACATGACTAAGCGCAAATCTGCACCTCTAAGAAAAACGAGATAATAACCACGGGAGAGTGAAATATAGAAATGTACTCCTGGAGGGGGGCAGGGGCTGTGGATTATCAAGATGATGGTGTGGTGATTTTTCCTAAACAAAAAGGAATTTTAAGGCCTCCCCGGTGGCACAGCGGTTGAGCCCTGGGTTGTGAAGCTGCCCACAGCCTCTACAGTGCTGGTTCAATCCCCGGCTGCTCCCCGGCCACCAGAGGAGGGTCCCACATGGCGCGCAGACCTCTCCTGCCGCCCGCTGCTCCCCTCAGCAGTGTGCTTCGTCACTCTGTCTGTTCTACTGTCCGCTCTGGCTCTGGTGAATTCTTTCACCCTCCCATGCCTCTGACTGTACCCAGTGCTTGTATTTAAAAAAAAAAAAAAAAAAGGAATTTTAAGTACAGGAGACTCCCCCACTCCGCGAACAGAGTAGATGGTTTTTCTAATCCTCTCCTGCTGTTGAGGAGTCACTGGGAGATCATCCTAGAGCAAGCCCATTGTTTTAAATCATATTTCACTTACTTTTGAAAATCTATGTGAACATGAGGAAAACTGCCTTATTTCTACGTTAAAGTCTTCATCATTTGTGTCATCTTCTTCCTCAGTCTCCATGTGGTGATACTTCTCTGACCGAGCTGCAGAAAAATGTTTGGGAATAATTCCAATTACTGAGAATTCAGCTTTTAATTTAGATATAGTATGAGTTTCTACATCCACATAGCATTATGTTTAAGAACCCTCTGGTTCTAGCAGAAACGGAGAGATAATTTTCTACAAAGTAAAGGCCAAATAATGATTTATGTCAGATAGTGTACGTACTATCAAAATAACTTGTGTCATCTTCGGATTCCAGTTGGGGAATAAATTCTGCCTTCTGTCTCAGCAAACTGTTCCAGTCTAAAGAACGGAAGAATCGATGCTGTTTGACTTCATATGCACCACCTGGGGGTGAGAGAAGAGGGAAAGGACAGAGGGGAAAGTGTTAAACTATCCTCTGAGCAAACATAAACATAAAACAACAACCACAACAACAAAGAAACAGTCAAAAAGACGTATTAACAGAGAAATGAAGACTGCATGGAAAGCTTGCTTTTTCAGTTAAACAACCAAAACCTCCCAAAATCTTCCCCATAATTTGTCAGCAGGAAATCTGAGTTTGTTAACAGCAGTTGCCATGGCACAGTTTTTCTTTGTTAATTTTTCCATGACGCCCTCCATTTTTCAAAGGTTAATGATGCGGCCACTTAAAATCACATTATGCTGAACCGAGGGATGTGGACTCACGTTGGCCCAAAGCAGCCTTGCTCATTATCAGCCCACAGAAATTCTAACAAGGCACAAAATGTGTTCACTGCAACATTTTCTTTAGAGGTAAGGTTAATAAAGATGAATTTTTCCTAAATAAGATACAATGGCTACCATTCAATACTATTGGCTTGTTGATTACCATAGGTAGGAATTAGATTGCATAGAGGCCTAAGAAAACAGCAAACCTGTTTGGCAAATTTGTAATGCAGGTGATGAAAACCAACCGTAATTCCTAAGCTTTATACTTCTTTTTGTTGAGTTAGCAGGATAGCACGATTCAATGAAATTATGTTTTTAATTTAGTTTTTAATTATGTTTTTAATTTCATGATTTTAAAGAGTAATTTTGAAGGGCAGGTCCTATCCAAATACTTTTACACTCCAACCCAGGTAAGGAGAGGATACACAAGTTCTAATAGCACAAGATCAGGCCCCTGCCCTGCCACCAACACAAGTTGATGAAGGAGATGAGGAGGAATTGAATCTGAGAAAACACCAGGAAGAGAGATTTTTCACAAGACTAAGACTAGACTCTAATAAACCTCCCCAGTAGGAAATGCCCCTCTAGGTGTGATACAAGTGCCTCTTTAGTGCAGCTATCACCCCTCCTTTTCATCTTGGCCACAGTGGAGTGCAGAAGGACCAGGATGAGAAATGCAGCTGAATGGAAAATTGGGCTTGGCTCTTGGGTGCGGAAGCTGCCTGTGTGGTAAAACGATGTGGTTCTGTCCCCACAGGCCCCACAAAGCACAGGTCAGCTGGGGTTAGAAACTCTGTTGGGGGAAACCAGTGCTCTAAAAACAATGGGTAAGAGAGAAAAGAGCAAAGTGGAAAATCACACCCTAAAAAAGGGAGAATGGATTTTTTACAAAAAATATTTGATAAGCTTTTATCCAAGAGTCTCCATGCTCACAGCAGAGTACTGATGTCTGCTGCTGACCACAACAGCAATAGCACTGGCAGGTAGGATCTGAGGGCTGACTTTGTAAATATTCTACTAGATGCAAAGAGCTTCTAGATTACTTCAGTGGAACCACTGAATACAATCCCACCACGCAGGCATTACCAGCTTCATTTTGGGATGGGGACGCTAAGGATAAGACATGAGTTAAGGATCAGCTGAGCAGAGTTCTGTCTAACAACACCTTCTCCACGTTTGGTGCCATGGTGCCATAACCCACGTGAGGGGAAGGCATGTTTAGTTTGCGTCCTACCCTGACATCTCTCTTCACTGATTTGCAAATGGATTCCCAATTGCGACTACTGGGGAACCGAGCCTAACAGCCAAATTCTGAGGCTGCCCTCATGACGCCTCTGCATAGTTCAACCCCAGTCTTCCATATATCCTGGCTATCAACTAGTCCAATTAATATCTCCAAATGCAACTGCCACTGACATTTTCCCCTAGGCCTCTTTTTTTTTGGAGCAGCTAAAGGGTTGAAATGTTGATCTCTCATGCTGCTGAGTCGAGTCACTTCATGTCTGTGTACTGTACTGCAAGGATTATGGCTTCAGCCGCTGCTCATGGGTCACACCAAATGACAGTTTTGATACCAGGTCACACACTTTTACCCAGAAAAGCATAGTTCTCCAGAGTCACAGGCTGCAATGGCACTGCTAGACCACATCCCGTGTGAAGTTTTTCTCTTCCCTGCCTGCCAGCCTTTGGGACCCAAGTCAGTGGAAATGTTTGCTTTATCTCTATGGATGGTGACAAAGGGGTCCTTCCCAAGGAATCACAGCCCACTGCTAACCCTGCTCACAAATCGCACCCTTTGGCTTTTGTGCCCCACTGAGAAGAGGTTGCTTAACAATGGGTTCTGTTTCTTGTGTATTTTTGCAGAGATGGGTAACAAAAGAATTAAAGGGAACTGTGGGGTGGAGGAAATAACCCTCGGGTTAAACTTTCAGCGCAATATGAATGACAGTATTATGAACCAAACACTAATCATCAGTCAGCAGACCTCACACAAATGACAACATTCACTGTCAGAAGTCCTTTGAAGGGAGTGGAAGGAAACCGATCATTTCCTAACCTCATCTTATGTATCAGATCAATGTACTAGATCTCTTCAAGCACATGTTTGCATTTAGTCCTAACCATTATTTTGAGTGAGGTGAATTCCATGTCCATTTTCAGAGCATTGAAGAAACTACTCAAGACCTTCCAGTTGGCACATGGCTGGGAGTTAGTCACATGTGACCAGCTCTGAAGTCAGATGAACTGGGCTGCCATTCAGTTCTCTACAAGTATAAGGGTCTAGTTCAAAGGAAAGTCTCTCCAATAAATGCTGCTGGGAAAACTGGACTGCCACATGCAAAAGAATGAAACTAGACCACTATCTCATAACCATGCACAAAACTCAATTCGCAATGTAAACAACTTAAAATATCAAAAAAGAACACAGGCAAAACACTCTGACACAAATATCAGAAATACCTTTGAGAACTCATCTCCAGAAGCAAGGAAAACAAAGGAGAATATATAAATACCTGAAACTATATCAAACTAAAAAGCTTCTGAACAGCAAGAGACAATAACCAAAATGAAGAGCTGCCCCCACAAAGTGGGAGAAAATATTTGTACATAATACATCTGATAAGGGACTGATAACAAAGATCTACAAAGAGCTCATACAACTCAACAAAAACAAACAACCCAATCAAAAAATGGGAAGAAGAGCTAAATAGACATTTAACCAAAAAAAGAAATACAAATGGCCAACAGATATATGAAAAAATGTTCATCATCACTTGTTATCAGGAAAATTCAAAAGAAAACCACAAGGAGATACCACCTTACACCTATGAGAATGGTCCATACTAAACAATCAGAAAAAAGTGCTGGCAAGGATGTGGAGAAAAAGGAACCATCTTACACTGCTGGTGGGAAAGTAAACTAGTCCAGTCACTATGGAAATCTGTGTGGAGGTTCCTCAAAACACCGGAACCCAACTATCCCAATACTAGGAATCTACCCAAAGAACACAATAATACTAATTTGAAAGGAAACCCGCACTCCTGTTTATAGCAGCACTATTTATAATAGCCAAGATATGGAAACAACCTAACTGCCCCCAAACAGATGACTGGATCAAGAAGATATGGTATATACACACAATGGAGTATCACTCAGTGATCAAAAAATACATACTCATGCCATTTGAGGCAACATGAATGGAGGTGGAAGGGATTATGTTAAATGAAATAAGTCAGGAGAAAAATAAATATTGGATGGTTTCACTCACATGTGGAATATAGTGAACCCAAACACAGGGTAAGACAAAGACAAACCTTGAAATCTGACCATAGATTTGAGACATCCATGAGAGGAGGGGGAGTGAGTAGGGAGGAGTGAAAATGGGGGTGAGGGGGTGAAGAGCACAAGGGAATATGGTGATGGACTACGGATGCTCTGGTGATAGGAGAAATACCATGATCACATCTGGGGGCAGAAATCATATATTGTCCACAAATTAAATTAAAAAAAAAAAATCTAGTTCAAGTACAACAAGTTCCCAAATTGCAAGTTATGCTTTGGCACTAATGTTCTCCCTTGAGTTTTTCTCTCCTTTCATGGAAGTTTCTTAAACATCCATTATGTTCTTCACACTCCTTTTCTCAGCCCCTCTAGTCTCTCGGGCAAATGTGCATTCGCACATTTTCACGGTGCATTATTTTGCCCGCTAAATATGCATTAAATCCAAAATGCTGTCATTGGAAGCAGCATGGCAGGCCTGCGGGAGTCTCAGTCTCATTCTCTGGGTCCTACTGGGACTGTCACATTGGACCTGCCTGTTTGGCAAGCACTTCTTGACAATGCTAAGAGCTTGGGCAGGGTCTTTAAATGTCTCTTTTGAGCTTCTGCTAGGAGATTTGTTTCTTAAACTGTCAAGCCCTGAAAAGACCAGAAGTAGCAGTCAAGGAGAAAATGTGCTGAGCGATAACGCAGAGCATATCAAATATAAGGACTGCTGACCATCATCACGGCCCTGTCTGCTAAGTCAAGTATAATCAAGAATCCAGTACTCTCAGAGAAATGGCAGAGAGGAAACTCTCATGACTGACACATGGATACTGAAGGGAAGGGACTCCTCAGGAGGGTGTGGCCATTTTAATACATTAGTAGTCATACCTAAGGACAACACTTGTCTGGGACAGTTTATTAGGACGGACAAAGAGATAGTTGTATTGTTGCTACTCGTATTTGGCTCAAGTGAGTACAAATCATTGCTCAATACTTAGGCTCATACAGAAGCTTGACACCAATTCTTTGACAACCACTCAGATCTCTTGAACCATAAAGTAAATCTGACTGCAGGTCACAGAGGGTGGGAAAGAACAAGTTTGCTAGTCACTTCAGACAAGAGGAAAACCAAACAGGGTGGAAAGAAAGCAAAGTACAGTAAGTCCTCACTTAACATCTTTGATAGGTTCTTGGAAACTGCAACTTGAAGCAAAATGACAGTATAATGAAAACCATATCCTTAAAGAACATTGTTTTGCACAACATCAGCCAAGATTGTTTTTTCTCATCAAAGTTATCCTGAAGTGATATTGAATGAAATGACTTATTCAAGGATCTGCTGTACTCAAAGAGTTCAACCACTCAAAGGTAGGGGCACTAGCACCATTTCTATATCTCATGTTCAAAGGAGAAAGGATGAGAGTATATATGCAGAATACTAAAAACAATAGTGTCAGCAGCAGTGTCACACCTTGTTTTAAGATAAGCCTTATATGGATGCCTCTTTTAATCCTCACAAGAATCTTGTGAGGGGCAGTACTACAAGCTCCATTTTATAGACAAAAAAGTGAGGTATAGAAAGGACAACAACATGCCCATAGTCACACAGCCATATTTTATACTCAGGTAATCTAACTCTGGAGTTTATGCCCTTAATTTCCACTTATACAGCCTTCCTTAGTTATAGATCCCATTCATCCACTGAAAAAGGGAAAAAGAACATAGTACTCCAATAACAGGTTCAACTCAAAATGTTTGCCAACGTTAAACTCAAAACATGAGCCTTGATGTTAAACCTTCTAGAATTTTCTAATCAGGGTCTGCAAGATTTTTCTGTAAAGGGATAGAAAGGGTAAGTATTTTAGGCTTTGTCCCACATAGTTTGTCAGAATCATTCAACTCTACCACTGTAATATGAAAGCTGCCATACACAATACATGAACTAATGTCATGACTGTATTCAATAAAACTTTATTTATAAAAAAAACACACTTGGGCCATGGGCTCTAATGCATCATTGTAAACTCTAGTTAACAGCAGTACATACTTCAGCAAGAACAAGAGCCCGGCAACTGGGGCAGCTACGGGCAAAAGTGGAGAAAAAAATAAGTATTTGGAGCTGTTACAAATGATTTTTGTCTTAGGAAAAAGGGGGAAGAAAATCATTTAATGTATCCTTTTATTTCTATTAAAATGGGGTAGAATAAACTAGCTCAGAGTAAGTAACCTATTTAGCCAACAATTTTTATTCATGAAAATTATGGATACTATCTGCAGTGTGTATGTGTGTGTCTGTGTGTGTGTGTCTATATTTAATATTTAGTAACCTCCAGATAAATTCACATACTGGGGCAGGCTGGGACTCTATTTTGGGATCTGTTAAGTTTGTCAATTCAGAATGTAAAGAAGAAAAGGAAAGAGGGGCAGAAACAGAAAACTGGTAGCATATCTGTCAGGAAAAATAATTAGCAAGAAACAAATCTACGACAGCCTTAATCTTGAAAGTTAATGTTTTTTAATCCTCTTTGTCAGACCATGGTGCTGACTGCATAGGGAAGGGGGAAGACAGCATAAGTCAACCCCAGGCACTCAACCTCTGATAACCAGTTTCAGAGCCTGTGGATAGAAACATGCTGGGTCAAATGCTTAGAGAATGTATAGAAAGCTGTCCTCCCCTCCCCCGCCAAAAAAGATCCACATCTCTAATCCTTGGTTTCAAATTATTTAAGATGCAAGCTTTTCAAAACAGAAGAGTTAACATGTGCCCTTGAGGTTTTCTTCTAGAGAAGTTCTATGTACTGAAACAAACTGAGAATAATTTGTTTTGTAAAAAATAACAAAACACAAAGACAGACAGCAAAAAACAACCCTCCTAACGTATACACAGCTCTGAATCAGAAAAAAAAAATACAGAACATTATTGTTATACTGTGTTGTAGTCATGTTCTACATCAACTAACAGATGTTTCCCTGAAAAAAACAAACAAAACACAAACAAAAACCTCAGAGTGCTCCACATAGACACTATTTCTTGCATATTAGCAAAATAATAACATGTGCTCTAACCTGTTCCCAGTCTCTCCAGGGGATTCTGCCTGAGAAGCAAAGTTATCAGATCCTGGGCATCGGGTGGTGGCGCCTCATCCTTTTCAGGCCAATTGATTTCATCTGGAAGGAAGAAATGTCACTTACAACTTTATTGCTCAAAAGGTGGCCCATGTCCCAAAGTATGGACACCACTGGGAATATGATAAAAACACAGGAGTTTAATTCCTGCCCCTGACCTACTGATGCAGAATATCTTACTTAACAAGACATTCAATTGATTTCTAGGTATAATCAAGTTTGGGGAGCTTTACAAGATAGGACCAGCACTGATTTTCATAGGGAGGGAGAGAAATTTCAGTGAACGGTATCCTTCATATGCTTTTATGGTTCATCTTTGTTTCACAGAATTAGGTTCCAACAAATTGTTCCTTGTAGTTATCAAGAGAACTTAACATAGTGGAAACCCTAACACCTGTGCTTCAGGTGGCTGCCCATCCAGAGAAAGTCTGAGAGTAAAATTTTCTCTCCTATAATCGCCAAGTAGGAATTTGGCCACAACCATAGAGTTTTTCACATTTGAGAAGAAAAATATAATTCTTAAAAAATATAACACTTTCCAGAGACAAAGGAAAGGTTAGAAAATACTATGACTGAAGAAGAAAAAAAATGCAAAGTAATCATAGTAATGGAAGTATTTAAAATCTGTCATAAATATTAGAATACATTCTACATTCTAAAGGAGTTTGCCTGGAGATAGGTGTGTGTGCTTGTGCGTATGGAAATGCAATAAAAACATGAGTTATTTCTGTGTGTGCCTGCCTCTAGCTTCCTCTGCTGCAGTTTAAATCTGATTTGGAAAATAAAACATGAATATGCATCTGAGCCGTAAGGCATCGAGAACAAAGCCAGCATTTGCTGCTTGTGTTAATTAAACAGTTGATTCCTCTTGCCATTCAGGCCTTGGTATATCAGAAAACAGCCTAGTTATAAATCCATAAACAGCTCAGATATTGTATAAAAGGGTTATACACTGCAGGCAACTTACAAATCTACTTTGTTAAAGTTTATAAATATGCCTGGCTTGCAGAGTCAATGATAGAAAATAATGCTGTGATTAAGGGACTCCTCATATCATTCTGGATTGTAAGCTTAGTCCAGAATGGACCAGTGTTGGCTGGTGAAGATGCCAGTGATGACTGACAAAATTTAGGAAGAGAGGCCTTTTTGATCTATGCATGGAGAAACTTATAAAAACAGCAGGTAGGGTAGTAATAGAGCCGATTTAATTATCATTTAGTTTTGCCACAAGCCACATAACAATAGTTAGGGTCAGTGTACAGGTTAAGATCTAAAGGTTATTGAATTTTAAATGAAAGATGAACAGCTGTTACAGAAATAACATTACACCATAACAACTACCAACAAAATCATTAACAATCTGTGGATTAAATTTGCTTCCTTCCCATTCTCATTATTTATTATTTGCTAGACATTTGTTGTAGGGTTATTACATTTTTGTTAATTTCTTCATTGTGCCATTAGTGATTTTTCCCATTTACGTAAATGTTACCCACATTAACCTTTTCTTCCCTGCTACAACTCTCCTATTATGGAAAGGAAGACTGGACTTAGAAATCATTTGCAACTCCCACACCAATTTCTTTTGCAGAAAAAGCACACCATACAAGTTGGTTACATTGCTAGTACAGTTCCAAATTCCATATTAACAAAACTTCCTCTGATCAATTTTCAGCACAAATTGTTCTCTTGAGATACCGAAAGTCAGTTATGTGCTATGATGACTGAATTCTTTTAATTTGTTGACTAAACTGTTTGAAAAGGTTAACATTTTAGTCGTAAAAACCATGATACTCGACAAAATTACATTATATAGAGGCTTCCTAATAGTGGCTTAAAGAGAACTCCTGATGATATTTACCACTGATGACTTGTCCAAATAGCTCTTCTGGAGTGTCCCCAAAGAATGGCACGCATCCAACCAAAAATTCATAGAGGATAATCCCCATGGCCCACCAGTCTACCGGCTTTCCATAGCCCTGCCTCAGAATCACTTCTGGTGCAATGTATTCAGGTGTGCCACAGACCTAAAGATGATTGCAATATTACAATAATTGGAATATTAGACATGAATTACAATGAGCAAGATGACTAAACACCAATTATTTTGCCCGGAGTGCACCTGCTCAACCACACAAAACCCCACAGACAAAGAATGAAGAACTCTAAGTTGGTATCTCTAGCATCAAACACGAAAACAGGGAAATTTAAAATTTTGCTCCAATATTAAACAATGTGAAATACATAATTTCCAACAGAATTCGATCCTGTTTTGTAGTTTTACTTACAATATTAAAAACGCCTGCAATCTTCAATTTAAAACAATATTTTTTATCTATCACTCTCAGAAATAGTTTTAATATTTATATGACCGAAATATAGTCTCACCCCGGTTACTTCATAAAAGCCTGACAGTTGAGATGTGTTTACCTTAAGTAACTTTACAATGAACAGATTGTGGGCACATGGTAATGAGGCATGCTCAAAGAGAAATGGGCCATGGCTCGAATTCTAGCACCCGTGATTGTATGATGCATTGTGAGTTTCACGAGTACTCTACTGAGACTCCTGAATTCCTTACAAAAACAGTTTTCCATTTGTCTCTCTCACACTCTCACTTGTGTGCAATTAGATCGTTCGTCTTGCTAATAGACCATAATGCTGGGGGAGGAATGTGGATGAGCGGACAGTTCAAAGAGGCCCAGGGAGAAAAATGGAAGCAATTTGCACTTTATTAAATGTAAGGCTGATACAGACATCTAAACCCTCAGCCCTAATGTGAAGATGGCCTACACAAACAGATGCTGAATTTCATTGACAATATCGTTCTTTGTATTTCTCTATAGAACTGAACAGCATGCAAGCTTACCTGTTTGTCCAGGAATTCTCGAGCATCCTTTTCAATATGACCCTCATAAAGATTGGTAGTCATGCTCATTAGTCCCACCTTGGATAATCCAAAATCTGTCAGCTTTATATGCCCCATGGAGGTGACCAATAAACTAAGGAGCAGAAGGATATACATTATAAAACTCACTTTGAAGCGTGCTTTTTTTTTTCTTCAGCTTTCTGCCTCTTGTCAGTTTGTAAGAATGTTTACTATATTGGTATTAAACTTACTACAAAGGCTAACCTAGGAAGACAGAGCTTCATAAGAATTTGTCAAACACTTGCATCCCTGGTGGCTGAAAATAATTCACAAAGCAGGGATGGAGACCAGGCACAGGTCCTCTCTGCTATAGTATCCACACAGTATCATTTACAACCTCAAATCCTTAGAAAAATTCAAGTATGAAACTGTGATATCCTCCCATTTTCGGAAGAAGAGAAAGGGATATCAATAATCCCACATTGCACAGCAGGAACTAAGAACCCATCTGCAATTCAGATGAGAACTAAGGTAACAGATTAATATAGCATTGTTTGAGATTTCAACTTATGGTTCAAATTTAAATTTCTACTCATTAAGTATCAAATCTACATTTCTTATCAATTTGTATCTTTATAACTTTTCACTTGAAGGGGAAAAGAATAAAATTTTAATCAATCAAATAATTGAAGGCTAATAGAGATGTCAAAAAATATATACACCAAAATTCTAATAGTTGTCATTGTTTAGGTAATATAATATATGAGTAAAGTTTTTTAATATTTTTTGTATTTTCCAATTCTTTTGGAATGAACATGAGTTAATTTTATTGTAACATTTCCTGCACATTTGAAACCTTCACACAATCTGTAATGCTTGAGAGACATTTCATATTAGGGGAGAATACATGAAAAATTTAATAAACTGTGTCAAGATGAATAGCTAGTCATTTGGGGAAAGATAGTCTATATCTCAAATCAAACACCAAAATGAACTCCACATTGATTAAAAATTAAATAAAAAATTAAATTGTGAGTAAAATAGACTATAATATCACATATATTACCTTGGAATAAGAATTATCTAAGTTTAATACCAAATATACAAACTATCCAGGGGACAATGTAACAGCATTCTACATAATTCAAAAGTTTACACAATTAAAAAAAGTAAAAAAAATAACTAACCATGGCTTTATAATAATCATCTCTTTTCTTTTGTTTCTTATAAACATGATTGCCTGTAAAGGATTATATATTTAAAAAAATCTATATGCATACTGTTAAAATAACTCATTTGGAGACATTATGGAGAATTTTTTACTGTGCCAAATCAACTTAAGAGAAAGCATTTTTTATGTACATAAGACAACTTTCTGAGTGGTGTGGAAAAACAAAAGATGTTTCATCAGTGTACATACTTGTCTGGTTTCAAGTCCCTGTGTACAATTCCATAATTATGTAGATACTCCAAAGCCAGGACAGTTTCAGCAAAGTACATCCTAGCCATATCGACAGGGAGAGGACCCATGTTCTTCATTAAAGTAGCACAGTCACCCCCTATAAAACATAAGAGAAGATGTAGCAGGAGCAGTTATCAGTCAGGATTAAGGAAGATTCTGAGTTTCAATTACAGAATTTCAAAGTGGAATGGCCACTACCCACAGATGTGGCATATCATAGTCATAGTGGGAAACTGAGTTAAATGATCACATTTCTAATTAATTTAGAATAATTCCATCATAATTTCAGGAACATGGTTACAATTTAACACAAGCATAAAGTATAAAATGTGAATTCTGGAATCAGGTTGCCTGAGTTCAAATCTTAGCTTTGACTCTTGCCGGCAGAGAGATCTTAGGCAACCTAGTCTTGTTATTTTCATTTGTGATATCAAGACAGTAATAGTGTCCTCCCTTTTAGAGTACTGTGAAGATTAAATGAGGTAATCTACATAAAAAATTTAGGCTATTGCATACACATATTAAACATGTGATAAATACTAGTTACTGTAAAAATAACCACAGCAAAGGTTAATGCAATGTGTTGGTGTAGTGAAAATAACAATGGGTGGGAATCAGGCTAACCAGGTTTGCATCTTACATCCACCACTAGCAGTAACTCTCTATTCACCGGTAAAATGAAAAGGTCAAGCTAAACAATATTCAATATTTCTTCAAGTTTTACAGTTTTGGGATTCTGTTAGAACAACTACAAGAGCTTAAATCAGAGGCTTTGAAAATGATTTTGTCTTTTATCTATTTTCACTAACTTGTTTATGTCAATAGGTCATGGAAACTGAAACACAGAAACAATGTAAAATTGATGGAAAGATGATTACTTGGAGCATTTAAAATGCCAAATTTCTTGAAAATATCTCCTGTAACCTAACTCATTTTTAATTTCATACCATAAACCAAAAAGGATATATTTTTAACTCATTCTTTAAGAAGATGAATGGTAATGAAGTTTTTATGATATGTGATAAAAACAAGTAGGAAAAAATTCCATCACTTATATTATAACTTTAATGACCAACTGAAGGAAGGCAGTTAGTATTAAGAGTTATTAAAGAGAAAAACAACCTTTTCCAAATAGCTCTAATTTCCCCTTTGTTATAGTAGAACAGGCACTTTACAAGCAATTATCAGAAGATAATGACTGGGAATACAGCCATCTCATTGCCTGGCTTCAGTTCCTAGGTGGATACAACCATTATGTGGCATGAATACAGAAAAGTGAGGGCTTATGGGTACTGGTGTCATGTTTCTGTGTCACAGACTGACTTACCTTCCACATACTCCATGACCATGCACAAGTGGCGCCTTGTTTCAAAGGAGCAGTACATGCTGACCACAAAAGGATTCTCTGCAAAAGTGAGGATATCCCGTTCCACAAAGGCCTGCTGGATCTGGTTTCGGAGGATGAGGTTCTGTTTATTAATCTTCTTCATGGCAAACCTCTGTCGGGATTCCTTATGCCGAACAAAGTAGACTGCCCTGAAAAGGAGCACAAGAGTTGGGGTTCACAGGAAGAGAGGATGCTTCTGGGTAGATTAAACGTAGGATCACCAAGTTTTTTATGTTCACATGTCAGCCAGGATTCAGCTCTAACTAATGACACAGACAGGTACAAATACGTCATTCCTAACCAAAGTCCTAGATTGATTTCTTTTTTTATTCTTTCAATAAAGGTCACAGGTCATTTTCAGGCATCAAATTCAGGCATCAAATTTCAGGCATCAAATTCAGGCATCACAAGCAAAGGAAGAGAATGGACAGTCTCCAGAGGGAGGTATTTTCCAAGAGTTAGTTTATGTTTTCAGTAGTTCCACAGACAGAACAAAATTCCATGTGTAAGTAAGAACAAGAAAGAACTAACAAAAGTACATACATATAATGAGCCAGAACATTTCTAGCATTAGATAAATTAGGTTGTTTTTCTGGTGACTGAAACAATAGTTTTCTTTTCTTTTTTTTTTTTTTGGTGTCAGTGTTACAATTTTTACTTATTTATTTATTTATTTTTAATATTTTATTTTATATAATTCTTACATCATTTTTCATTTTTACACAATGTATGCATTTTCATTTTGGTTATATTCCCCATATAATTGCACCCCCCTTATTTTGACACTAATCCTTCCTCTCCACCCCTCCCCCATAGTGTGTCTCTGGTGTATAGTTGCTTGTTGATTTTGATTTTTACTTTGTATTAATTAGTCTTTTTCCTGGTCCCTAATTCAGGTTTTTTAAATTCCTGCTATAAGTGAGACCATCCGGTATTTTTCTTTTTCTTTCTGACTTATTTCGCTGAGCATGATCCCTTCTAGCTCCATCCATGTGAAACAATAGTTTTCTATATGATATCCTTTGGGTCTGCAAAAAAATCATGGCTTCTTACAGAAATTGGTTACCAACTTGACAGTAATTTACTTTCCCTGAAATTTCCAGATATATGGGAAGTATGTAATAGGTGACCTCTTGCAATGAAGGGTGTATATTCCCTCACTCCAGAATTCCTCTGCCTACATCTATGCCTCTTTCAATAGGAAATGCATTTCTCAACATAAAAGGGGCCAATGATAGAGTATATTTCTGCTCCATTCAATTCACAGCCAAGGCATGGGCACCTTAATTGTACAACGAACTAGCTGCACTGAATCTGCCAAAAGTCTTACGCAAGTACTCTTTAAGAGTCTATTATGGCGGGATAATGACAATAGGTACCTTGAAGCTTCAAGTGATGTGGAGAAAAGAAGTAATCATTTACTTCTTCAAACTCCACCTGGAAAGGTTAAGCAACAAGAAAAATGTCTTTGATGGGCTTCTTTTCTGATAAGTTACTCCTTGTCATTATCATGGGAGAACAGGTTTGAACTCTCAGGTTAGGCAATGCTTAAATAAGTAATAATTACAAAAAAACCCATCAATCATTAGAAGTGTATAATAGGTTAAATGAGGCTGTCCTGCAACAAATGCAATGATCAAATAAGTAATAATTTACTGAAGAAGCAATCAATCACAGTAAAGTCTATCCAATAGCCTGCCTCCTAAATGGAATGCTTTGGAAAGTATTGATAAATGTGAGTGTAAAATTCCTATTGATATAATATGGTTGAGTTTTGCAAAAATTGAGGAAATAATAAAAATCTAGATTCCTATAGTTAGATTGCTTCAAGCTCTTCCTTCACTTTTAGAAAAATTAAAAGTGGAAAGCAGAATAAAACAAATTTTAAGTATGACATATATTGGCTTTCCTAAAATAGTCTTACATTAAAGACTAGGTAAACTTAAAAATATTTAGGGTAAATTACAATGTCAAAAGTATATAGCATTTCTTATAATTCCCTTCTTTGATCAACTTTTAAATTAACCAACCAACCACTCATCTTTGTGAATCAGATTAAAGGTTTTGACAAAATTTTTCTTTTTCTAATTACTGATTGGACAAAATCAAAACCAAAGACTTGAGCATCTCTTAAACAGATACTGCTAACAGGACAGATAACAAAGGGAATGCAGAAAAGAACCTGGCCTCTTCTTTAACATAAGATAAACATTGGTAAATAATGTCATGGAGTCAAATTTTTAAAACAGACTCATTTTTTTAAAAGAAATTTAGAATTTAAAGGTTAAACACAAAAAAATCAGTATCTATATAAAGTCAATTGGAATACAGCTTACTTTACATCTTCTTTCAAAATTTAATATTCAGCAAGTTTTGTACTGAGGTCCTTCAGTCAAACAATATTATGAACTTCACTTTTAGACTGTCAGAGGTTTGCATACTGATTTTTGATAAAGCATCACCATTTCTTGCATAAATAGCTATTTAGTATGCTTGAGGTCAATAAGAAATAAAGAAAGAATAGAATTGTATGTGATTTTATTTAAGAACAAAAGAGAACGATGCCTCCAGTTGAATTTGACCAATATCTGAGCCAGGTTTCTCTGTGTCATTCTGTAAAAAATGACTTCAACCTTTACTTTCAGATTTTTAGTTCAGTCAATTTAATTTGACTTTCTCTTTTCCCTTGCCAAAATGTACTTAATCAGTTAATCCTTAGGGAAAGGTACCTAAACCATTGACAATTAATCCTATACATAGCTTAAGATATCACTGCCTCAGGACACATATCTTGATCAAGTTGCAAACGTCAACTAGACTTCTTAATTAGAATTTGCTATAGCTGGATTTTTGTTTGTTTTGTTTTACGTTCTCCATTTTTCACATTTCTGTTCAGTTTTGGGGATATTATACTGAAATTTGTTTACTTAGTGATAATTGTTGTCTTTCACATACATCTTTCTTCCTTTCCTGAAAGTCAATGTTCAGAACTGAACTGAGTAAGAAGGAAGGGAGAGGGAAAGAGAGCAAAACAAAAGAGAGACAGACAAACAGCAGCCAACAGACAGACACTTGACACTGTTAACCAGAGTTGTAAATCTCCTCAGGTTATAAAATTGGACGTAATAGATTCAGCCTCACATTTCTCTGCTTTCTGGCTCTAAGGGTTGCTTTCTTTGAAAAGGCTGATTCTGTTTCTTTTTTTTCTTACACTGGCCTCCCTGTGAAATAGGAAAAAAACTCAAGGGTGGGAAGTGATGCAAGGGGAAGGGCAACTGGAGACCCATGTTCTCTCTGAGCCAAGCTTCACTCCACCCATGCAGAACTGAGATGTGTGCTACAGGGCAGGGCAAGAGTGGGGAAGAAAAATGGCATCAGAAACTGACAGGATCTAGAGCAGAATGAATCAGTCCCATCACGAGGAGTATGAATGTCTAATGCGTATAAAATTATGCATGAGTCTGAGAGTGCAATACATGAATCCGTGTGAGTAAATCTGCATGTGGGAATGAGAGTGCACGTATGTGTTAGCAGAAAGCTGAGAGAAAAGGCAATCTAGGGAGAAAGCCTGTGGGAGTGGGGCGTCTGTCAGCTTGCACACATGGGTGTCTCAGGTAAATGACCACATCCTTTTCCAGGTAAAAGAAGACAACGTGCAACAGGGCTGGAAAGTAAAGCAAAGTTGGGGGAAAACACCTGTCAAATTGAGTTTTTTTCTGTTTTCTTTTTTTTTTTTTTTTTTTTACTTTTTTAAAATCTTAAATCAATTTAATTCTTTTCCTTGAAAATGTTCAAAACTGTAGTTAAAAAATCCAGGTGGAAGTGCTAGGGAAGAAGGACCCTGTACCTCAATTAAAAGGGCTGAACGTTCTAACAACAGAACACTTTGAGGGAAGAATTCTGCTTGGAACCAGAGTATCTGCGGACACGCCTCCGAGCCTCTTTCTTTGCATCTAGGTGGAAGTCTTCTTATCACTATCATCACAGGGTTTCCGTGAGAAGTAAACAGAAGAAACCGGTGTGGTGCCTGGCACATAATGAGTGTCAGCTTTCTACAAAGTGCTAAATTGGCATGAAGGGGCCTGGGTCAGGGACCTGAGACTTGCTGGAAACAGGAAGAAGTTGGATGTGCATCAAATCAGCAAGTTGGCTTTATAACATGAACTGTTGCAAAGTACAATGTTGAGAAAACTATGACATCTTACAGCTCTTCCAATGAGCAGGTTAGTTCCCAGCGTCTTCACCCATTTTCGAGAAATCACAGATTTGGGCACTAAAGTCACTGAAATGAGCAGCAGTCTCTGCCACAGATGCCTATGAAAGCCTCTTTCGACCCACAGAGGGGTCCATTCCTGCAGCACATTCATACGAACCTGCAATCAGCATCTTGACTGAGTGGACCAAAAGCTGTAGCTTCATTCAAATTTCAAATTAAAAATAATTAAAACATAGAGGAAATCTGCCACAAATGTAATGAGAGATTAAATCTGAGAAAAGCAAAAGAGAAAAAAAGTTTTGGCTGATTGGCAAAGGCTCCCGCAGGCAGCTTGTGAGCCCATTAATGACTTGGCCTGCGTCCTGGGTGTTTACTGATTCACAGCTTGTTTAACTTCTTGTATATTCCCAAGCATTCCCCAAAGTGTGATATACCTCGTCTACTCTACAGTGGTTTAATTGCACTACAAATGAGTTTACTCAACCAATTAGAACTCCAAACACTGCGAAGATATATGCTCAAGTTTTATAAAAGTGGTACTTCACAGATAATCCTATTCCAGAATTCTGTCCCCAATAAAATGTAGCAGTGCTCTAAGGCATAAAACCATTAAAGTCAAAATTCAGTCTTCGCCCTAATGAAGAAATTCTCAGATGAACTCCAAAACTAAAAGAAACCAATAGGTAAATAAACAAAGCCTGCAAACAACTGAATGCTAAAACAATTTTACTAGGCAGAAAAGTTTCAATGAGGTCCTTGAAGGAAATAAAATGTTGCCAAAATAAAACGTCAGAAAACATTTATAACCCATACCAAGTAATATGCCATTTGACATAATCCTGAAAACGAATCAGTGAAGCATAGAAAGCACTCACAAATATTTAAGTTCTTCACTAAGTTAATGGTGTGGAAAATATTAAAGGTTAAAAAAAGTTGTAAGGAGAGCCCTCCCTTGTGGCACAACAAAAACCGCTTTTCCCTCATCCGCTCGTGTGTGTGATAAATGGCAATAAATGTCGACGGGATTGTTTATTGCTCTTCACAGACAGATGGAACTGGGATTAATACTTAATTAAACCAGAGTTTTTGGGCTGTCTAAAATAGATTCAGGACAAAGTTTGTATATTAATTATCCTTCCAAAGTTTTATTAGTAACTTTAGAAGGATCCTGTCACTGTTCAACCCTCTGCCCTGACAAAGAAATCACGTGTCTATAAAAATGGGTCATGAAAGACATACCACTAATGTGAGCAGATAGAGCATGGAGAGCAACTGTAAAACAATCCTGCTGTAACATAAAGACCAAGAGAAATGTATTGCTCTAAATTTCAATTACCCTGGTTAAGTATACTCTACAAGGTTGACTGCTAGTTAGAGGTCTGACAGGAGGTACTATTTCTTAAGTAGTAAAACTGCATGTGAATGCATATACTTTCATATGTATTCAAATACATTCAGATGCTCACACATGGGTATGTATATTTCAGATACATACACATGTGTATACAATTTATGTAAGTATGTATGCCTATAGGGGTGCGTGTGTGTGTGCACACCCATACAACATATCCAGATGTGAGTGTGTAGGGTGGAGGATGGAGAGGGGTTGTTGACCAAGAGTCAGGTACTTTTGAACCCAAAACAGCAGAATAATAGGAAGCAGAAATTTTTCCTTCACTTTACAGAGTCCTCTTCTCTCACCCTTTGATAACTCTCAGGCCACTACATAGTTTCTTGATAGAGTAGCCAATGAAAAATGATTGTGGCTGTAACTTATACCCATCAATGAAGGAACAGTTATTTGAAAACTAAAGGCCTGATACACCATCTATTTGGCATTAAAGGTGAAGAATATATTACTCAGGTGTGTTAAAATTCAATAGAGTTCTCTTAAATTACTCACCCATAGGCTCCATTGCTAATCAGTTTAATCGTTTCAAAATCACTTTCCCGAGGTTTCCTTCGAAGTTTCAGGGAAGCATTAGAGCTCTTGGAAACAAAATTTGGGAGTTAACAAATGGTTGAAAATTCAAGAAAATGATTTTAGCAGCAAAATAAAAATATTCAGATTATATGCTCTGTTGTTTAATGTGAAATGCAGTATTCCAGACAAAGGAATCCAAGGGACAGTTTTACAGATCAATTTTCCACAGCAGTGCTGAGAAACTACTTCTCACATCATGGTCCCAGTTTCATGTAAGTGAACCCATAGTTCCAGAAGATAAAGACACCAAGTTTTGGAAAATTCCCAACTGTAATCTACTGCTGTAAACTATCAGGTGAGCTTCATGTTAGCTTTTTAAAGTTTTGAGACCTAAGTCCAAAATATCAAAAGTTCTGGTTTCACTTAGTCAGAAAAGAATGGGCTGCAGTGACTACTCAAAGGCTGGTGAATGATGTGGCTTCTCATTCCCTGGCCAGAGTGTGTCTGTCGGTTCCTGCGGCAACCTCTCTTGTTTGGAAAAGGCAATCAGCAATGAATGGGACACCCAAGATTAGAAAGCTGGCCATTCATTACTTCCACGTTTTACCATGGCTTCTATTCTAACTTTCGAAAAGTTTAAAGGGTAAGAAGAAACAAAATGTCTAGTAAAAAATATTCTCTCATACCCCATATGTATCTCAGACCTGAGTAACAGCCTCTGATCTCTGCATAGGCTTCTTGTGATTTTGGAAGAAACCCCTTGACTCTGAGGTGTGTGTCATCCTCCCCAATTCAGTGCTGTCATTTCCTGACCTGGTGTATAACTCAACTTTGAAGATTTGAGTACCAGCATTGTCCCACCTTTCTCTCTGTCCAAATTCTCTCACCATCCTGGGTGACTTCAGTGTCTATAGAGATAACTCGCCCAACACCTTGGCCCCTGTGTTACTGGACCTCCCAACTCAAGCAACCATCTCTCTCCTCTGTTAACCCTTGGGCTCTCACCACAGGACCTGGATCTAATCATTATCTGCCAACACCCCAAGACTGGGACCACTTGTTCAACCAACCTCAACTTCCACCTGCAAAGCCCTATACAAGGCCTTTTGGTCTCACTAATAATAATAGTATGCCAAGGGATGACTCCTAAGTCATTCAGATCCTCACCAAAAACTCCTCCTCCGAGTGCCAGAAGATACCATATGTTATACACAACTGCAGGTTTAATAGCTCTTTCTGGTATCTTGGAAGAACTTTAGTCTCAACATATTTAAAATTACAACAGTAATGATAATAAAATGAATAAAAGCAGCTATCATTTATTACCATTTACCATGTGATGTTCTCCTAACCACATTACACAGACTATGTCATTTAATCTTTTATAAACTTTTAAAGTATTATTAATGAGGAAACTGAGGCCCAGAGAGATTTTCTACAGCTTGGAAGAGGTGGAACCAGGTTTCAAACTCCAGATTTCTGACTCTAGAGCCTGATTCTTTGCTCCCAGGCTACATACCTCTTTTCTGCCCACCCTCAAATGGTTTCATCTTGGTTCCTCTTCTGGCTCACAATTAGGGAGACTGGCACCAGCACCCAGGAATGAGTTTCCCCTGTGCTACTGCAGCAACCTCTTTACTGTTTTCCTGTGGTCACCCTTGCCTGCTCCCATCACCCAATCTACTTTTGACATTGCAATCAGTATGACTGTTTTCAAGATGATTCTGACTGGCCCATCTCACTGCCCATGCTCCCTCCACGCCACATATACATCCTTCAACGCTCAATAGCTTCACATTATTATTTAAAAAAATTACAAAGGTGAAAAACAAGGACCCCTGTGCCCAGTTTCCACCCAAGCTCCCCAGGTCCCTACATTCTCTTGTGCTTCTTGCCCTCAGATGCACCCTGCTCCCTGTATCACAGTCTTTGCCCATGATATCCCCTTGGCCTGGAAGGCTCCTCCACCCATCTCATCCTAGTAACTTTCACACCTCAGCTCAAGTGTCATGTCTTTGGCAGAGTTTTGGACTGGCAAGACTGAGGTGGATCTCTGTATGTTGTTACATTCTTATAGCATATGACCTTTTTTCTTCACAGAGCTTTATTCAAGTTTGTCATTTTTATTTTTGTGCATGAGTTCTTTTTATTAATTTGCTTCTCCCTGAAGGGAGGGGCTAAAATTGTATGCCTAGCACACAGAAGCACAATAAATATTTGCTGAATAAAGTAATTAACAGAGCCCAAATCTGCACATGCTAATAAACAGAAAAACCAACATCATATTTCATCAAGAAATATACTTACACTCATGGATTCATCTGTTTCTGGTGTTTCTGCTGTCCCACTATCATAGTTTCCCAACTGAGCCATTTCTACATTAAAAAAAAAATAACAACAATATGACAATTATAATTAGATAGTAACATTATGCTGATGCAAAATAAAAATATTTTCTCCACTAGTAAAAAAGGAAACTCTCTGCAATAGATCCTCCATGTCTGTGGGTTCTATCAAACAAGAATTGAAACTACACACAAAGCTATGTATGATGTGCATGTTTGCAAAGAATGTGTGTAGATATCTTCCTAGTCACTAATTCCCTTAACACTACACATCACACATATTTACAAAGCATTCACATTGCATTAGGTATTATAAGTAATGTAGAGTATTGTAATGTAATTTACAGTATATGGGAGGATGTGTGTAGGGTGTGTGCAAATACTAGTTATGGGTAGGACATTCTAGAATCATTCCCTGGTGGACACCAGGGGGAAAGCTGTAAGCTGGTCATAAGAACCAGCAACTAACTATGAAATTGTTCATTACACATCTTTCCCTGGGACTGTGTTTCTCAGCAACATGAAGACACAGTACTTTAGAGACTGGGCCAGTGTTCCAGTGAGCAGGGGTCATAGCTCATGCAACCATCACAGCTTGAAAAAGGTTTTGGGATTCAACATTTGTGCTTATAATCAAATATACAAGAAGGGCAAGTCTCCCCAGGCTCTGGCAGTCATGAAACATGCACCAATATAGAAAAAGAATACAATATGAGCTCATGTATACGTGCAATTAAAACAAAAAAACCAACAGCTCATAGATACAGAGAATAGATGGATAGATGGGTGGTTGCCAGATGCATGGGCTGAGGGGAGAGCCGATTATCTGTGACAGAGTCAACAGGCATAAACTTTTGGTAATAAATAAGTCACAGGGATATAAAGTAAAGCATGGTAATAATACTATGGTGTATATTTTAAAGATGCTAAGAGTAAGTTTTAAAAGTTCTCATTTCAGGAAAAAAATTTTTCTCACTATGTGTGGTAATGAATGTTAACTATACTTATTGTGGTCATTTCCCAGTGTATACAGATATTTAATCCTTATGTTGCACACTTGAAACCAGTGTTATATGCCAATTACATCTCCATTAAAATCTTGATTCGCTGACCATAGCTCTGAAATGATTCTCATTGTGTGTAACCATTTTTTCTTCCATTCCTTCAACTCCACTGACAGTTGCCCTGCCTAGTACACCAAGAACTTAAAATATACCAAAAAGGAAGTAATAGCAGTGGTGAAGAGGAGTTCAGAGATGAAAACACTTGGGCTACTACCTCTACCAGCACTTACTAATGAACTTTTAACCTCAGGTTTTCCGTCTGTAAGTTGGAACAATATTTATTTTATCTCTTAGCGAATTTAATGAGTATGATATATAACAATGGATGTAAGGCTCTTAGCATGTTTACTAACAGAAATTAAGTGCTCAATGAATAATGACTCTTATTTATTATTATTATTTATCTCATGTCAAGTAGTCAGCCTTGGGTTGGATGCCACATGCTTGACACCAGCTTAAGTACTGCTCTGATGGTCTGGTTATGAGAGACAAAGGCATTTAATTGCTCAAATCACATAGAACCATCCCTGAGTCCACTTACATAAATCAGAAAACCTAATTAGTAGTACTATTCATTGAAAAGAACCAGAAAGAATTATTTTCAAAACTTTGACAGGGATTATCTCTGAGTGATGGGATCATGGTAATTTGAATTTGTTAATTTTTCAAAATTGAACATGCATAACAAAAATTTACAGTTTTTAGTTATATTTTTAACGTGCACCTAAAATTATTTCTTAGGCTCTTGTTTCATGTATTCATCTTCCTATAAATATAGCCATCTTTTCAGGGGAGATTATACATAAAAGACACAAAGCAAAACAACACTGGAGTGCTGCCTTTAGATAAAAATTAATGAACTCCAGATTCTATAACTAGAGATTGACATAAACTTCCCCAGTGGACCTATAGGGAAATATACAAAATAAGGAGGAGTTCAGTAAAAATTGTGTGTTTTCTTCGTGTTGTACAAATGATGTCAGTATCCTCTGTGATGAGCACTTTAGATTTACAGATTAGGATGTGACTAAATGTATTCAGTGGGTGATGTCTCAAAGACAGAGGCTATTTTAATATTGTTTAAATAAAGTAGTGCCAGCTGCTATCATTTATTAAGTGTTATGAGGTTTTGGGTAAAGAGATATACTCATATATTCCTGAAAACAACCCTGAGGTTAGGTACCATTATTACCCATTTTTATGGAATGAACACTAAGGCACAGGAGGCTCAGCACAGGTGGGAAAGTTCCCATAGCTTGTAATACTGGTGTCCAGAGTGCAGTTCTGACCTATCCCCTGCCATCTCTTCACCAGTAACCTTCAAACCTCAGGCTGTAAGCAGGTCAGTGTAATGTTGACAAGAAAGGGGAAAAATGTAGGTCAGGGTTTGTGATAGTCATATTTTAGCTAATAACAGATCTGAATCAAGAAAATTGTGTCAAGAGTCACAAACACAACTCCCAGTGATGAATTTGTATTATTGAACTTGAAATTTGTCAAAGACCACGATGAATTTTTTAAAGACCCTCTAAATATACATAAATGGGCTGTGTTCAGCCTACAGTGATATTTACTGCCAGGTAAGAAAACTGTGAAGAGCTCACTCAGTCTCCAGTTCAAGGGCTGACACAACTTGAACTACACTGGCGTGAAGACTCACTATAATACACTTTGACAGCCTCCCCCGCTCCAATTATTTTCATAAAAAAAACAAATTAAAAGATGGTTCTGTTTTAAATAGAATTTCTGCTAAATAACTATTATCTGGGAAATACATATTATTTGTAAGCAGTGGGTAGTAATGGAATGGAACCAAGAGTCAGCTTTTGAAGCAGGAAGCTAAGGCATCATTTTGTAATGCCTGAAGAGATTTTTAAAACTCATCTAAATACCATTAAACATCTGCCCTTTTTATTTCATTGATTTAAACCATTTCTGAAGACTCATGATTCAAAAAGGTAAAGATGGTAATTTAAAAGCCATGGGGAAAAATCTCTCCCCAGGGAACTTTTCAGAAAAGCATCTACCAGTCTCTGATAAGTGATGAATCTGTTGTGGTATTGCTTTCAGAACAGTATAAATTTATCTGGCATTATCTCCCAGTAATGCATGCATCATTTCACTGGAAACAAAGATACCACAGCCATAAGTGCAAACAAAGCGGGGAAGTAGGAGAGCAGGGCAGAGAGAGCAGCAGGTTCCCTGGCTTTAGATGGGAAAGTATCTGGGCCAGCATTTACCATCATTACAAACAATTTAGCAAGATAAACACCGTTTGCAAATTCAATTTAATGAACCAGGAAGACAATTCTGAATGAAGGAGTCTGTGATTGTTTCTGAGTCTTTGTAAGCAATGTATCACCTAAGTGCTTCAAATGACAATCTTAAAGCAAGATTGAACAAGAGAAGGCTACGGGAAAGGAGTACTTTACCAACATGGGATTTTTTTAAAAGCCACTAATAGGGTGCTTCCTTGTCTCTGTATTTAATAGCAATGGATCATTTGTTTTTTACTGAATCAAGCATTTTTTTTATAAACTTCTCCCTCCACCCACATTGGTTCTCTTGTACATTACTCTCATTCATAGTTTTTTTTTTGACAAGAATAAAATGTTTACTAATCTATCATCAGTTATATTACTCCCAAATTACCTTAAATTTAAATGTCACCTCTAAATTAATAACTATGTTGGCAACATTTTCAAAATTTAAAGTGTTCTTGAGAAGGACCTCACTGACGTTTGCAAGAGAAAAAGGACTCGGAGAAGATTGAAATCTAAACCCTTCTGGGACAGTCTGACATTATCCGGTTGACAGGCCTCTAGGATTTCAAGGTTGCCCCAAATTTTAGGTAAACATAAAATGGATTCTGTTCACTTGTTCCTCAGCACTCAATTATAGCTATTTACTTCAAATCACAACTGCCCCCCGCCAAATTTAGACTTTTCAATAAATACAAAACATGAAGATAAAGACTTGCTACATAGCTCTGTGAGACCATGGCACGTAGACAAGTGAAACATCAGCCCAACCAAGGTACTCACCTTCCAAAGGGTCCTTATTGAGCCCCAGCTGGCTAATGATGTACCTGGGAATGTCAGTTTTAATACCCTGTCCTTCTTTTGCATGACCTTCTGCTGCTTCCAATAGGTAGTAAAATTCTTCAGGATCAAATTCCTAGCAGTAGACAAACACAGATGGATACTTATTTAAGCCAAATTGTCTGAGGTTTTATTACATAAATCCCATTCACAATAAAATTGCTGCATATGTATGCTGTGTGTTATTTATGCAGAAAGAAGTCAAATGGCTTTTAAAAATATATAATTCTGATTTCATATAGGAAGTCTATTCGTAGTCCAAGGAAAAACACATATTACTTATTAACTCAAAGATTGTGACGATTTCCAACTTCCTGGCCACACTGAAGGTACTACGCTCCACTTAAGGTACGTATCTTATGGAAAGTGAACAGGTATGAATTTTTAATATTGCCTTTTCTAGCAAAGTTTTAAAATTTGGAATCACAACTGAAAGAACCAGTTTTTCTCTCTGCAATAATAGCTACTGAAGGAGTAAAGTTAGAATACATTATCAAAGGCTTTGCCGGAAACTTAGTACAGGGGTATCCAACAATATTAGAAAGAAAAAGCTCACCATAATTAATGAACTCTAATTTATTAATCTTCACATAATGTGAAGATTAAAAGAGAAAACTACAAAATTAATGCTACCAATCACCTCTATATTAAAATTTTAGTAGCACATTTTCCCTATGTATTTTACTTTTTTGGCTGTCTATTGTGTGTAATAGTTAATAAAATTCTTTAGAACCACATCACCCCAAATCGATATTGTAGATTTATGTATTATAAGCAATTATGCTTACAGATTTAAAGCACAGTTGCTATTTTTAGCTATAGTTCCTAGATTTTTTTCCCCAAGGACTTTTCCCATTTTGATCAATGCTCCGAATAGGGAAATTTGGAATTTTAGCATTGCACCTGAGAAATACTCAAGAGATTCTGAATACCAATAAAAAAGCTTGCTGCAAATGGAGTAAAGGCAAATCAATGTTCACACTTAGTGTCTTTTACACACCTACAATGAGAGTGAGGGCAAACTACTGGCATGAGAACACTGGTTGGGGAACAAGGGTCCTAAAACTCTGAAAATCCAGTTTCCCTAGGGTCAAAATAAGCAGGGCGTGCAATTGTATGGGGAATATAACCAAAATGAAAATGCATACATTGTGCAAAAATGAACAATGATGTAAGAATTATATAAAATAAAATATTAAAAAAATTTTTTTAAAGGACAGTTTTATTAGGAAAAAGAGAAAGGAAAACAAGAGGTATCTGCATATACACAGGTGGGCAGAAAGCAGCTGCTGCTTTTGAAAGGAAAAAAGTTTATTAAAAAAGACACAGACAGTCAGTCTTGGGACACGAACTGCTGAAACTCCAGTTTCACCTGAGCTTTTGACAGTGCTGGAAACAGTAACTTTCAGATCTCTTTGGAAGTTCACTTGTTTCTCTCTTGGAAAGGCGATACTTTTAATTTTTCTCTTCTGATTAGGAATGATTACTGTAAAAAATTCATTTCCTCTTTGAAGGCGAGATCTTCTCTTAGGCTATTTGCTGCCAAGTTTTAATGCTAAATGGTATTCTCCCCCAGATTAAACCACAGGAAGTACAGCGTGTGTTGCATAACTTAAGAGGTGCAATGGAGAAGAAGCACAAATCAAGTCTTCCTTCTGCCTACATTCGTCATTCACACTGTTCTTCTTTACAGAGATATCCAGAGCTTTCCCCGCCTTTGTCCCTCCAGAGACACTCAAGACCAAATGGTGCTTTTGATTCTGTGATTCTAAGTATCTTGGCCATTGATGGAAAATCCCACCCCATCACATCCCTGCCTTTCTCCTCATGATTTCCACTCTACCATGTCTTTCTACATATATTTATTGGCATGAACATTTTATTGTTATAAAAAAACTATGAATATTAATTTAAAAAGAGTGAAACTGTAGCCATATGAACTATATATGAATATATATGTGTAAAATTCTAAAAAAAATCTAAAAACTGTATAGTATGCTAGATTACAAAGACATAATGACTAGTGAAAAATAAGTTTTGATACTATATTAAGTCCCTTATTCTTATTTTCAAAGGTTTATATTTGTTCAAAATGTTGGCCTAACACAATCAAAAATCACATCAATAAAACAAAAATTTTAAAATTGGATAAATGATCACTGATCTAAGTAACATAGCTGACAAAATGAACAAATCTCTAAAAGTCTCGCTCCTTCTGGTCTGGATGAGACCTTATTATATTATCCGAAATGGATTGGTGATTAGCACTTAGTTCTGACATGCCATATTATAGAAACAAGTAATAATTAGAACCGCAGTTCACCATATATCACATCTCTGATTTCCCTCTCTCTGCATCTTTGCAACTCCAAAAGAGTCAGGCACTCAAGTGTTTTAAATTAGCTGTAACACAGTAATTATGCTGAGATAAGGCCAATTACCTTATTCCATAATCATCTTTCAAGTTTGAACAGAATGTGATATGACTATCACTTAATATAGCACAAGTTCCAGATAAGTATGCCATCATAAACATTTACAAGTTGTAGTTAGTTCCTCTTCACTCTTTCCATTTAGCTCTGGTCTTTTAAGCCAAATGAAACCAGAGCTTCCTGAGGACAACTGCTTCCCACAGTTAACAATAAATAATGGAACCACATCCAGGAACCACTCACCAGGCACTCTAATAACCGAGCAGGGCGGGCAATGACAATTAGAATTTTTCGAACTAGTTGTTTAATAAATGCCAACTCCCCACTTTCCGAACGATCATGAGCCTATGAAAGAGAAATGAAAAGAATGATGATACCAAGTTGCTCTATTAAGGAGAAAAGAAAATCAGCAAAGCATGCTAATTAGATAACTGCAAATATTTCAAAATTAAGTAATTTAGAAAATGCTTTTAAAATATTGATAAGCACATTTTCTGTACATAAATGGACACTATTAAAATCTAGATCTACAAAATGACTATTAGCTAAATTTTAATTGCAAAACTTTGATATATTCTCTGTGTAAAAATCAAATGTTAGAGCTCTTAATGTGAACCATGAATGAAGGAGACACTGAAAGTTTATCACACATTAAATACATAGTACAAGTAGGAGTGGGCAACTGACGAGGAATCTAGCTTTCTGGATGTAACATCTTCAGTGTATAAAATAGCTAATGCAGTGACTGTTCTTGTCTTCCTGGAACTCCTGGGCATCCATAGTCATAAAATTATTATATATATATATATATAGTACCAATAGCATAAATTAGTAGTTCACATCATTAGGACCTGTGCAGTGCTTATTTCAAATGTTAGGTGGATAATGTTTACACTTGGGCATATGTGTGTATATATATGTATATGTATATGAATTCAGTATTACATGTTAAATAAATAGCTAGGTACTCAACTCAGTAAGATTTAATGGACTCAAAATCTTTAAAGTTCATTTTACATGTTGCCTACATGTAAAATACAACTATAAAAACATCGAGAGAATGAAGCTCACTTTGTTATAGACATTTCAGTTTTAAATGATATTTTCTTGAGGAAATGAGGCTACTCTGTATGAAAGCAGACATAAACCAAAAGTTTTAGAAGTTTAAACTATGGTGTTCACTTTCAGGCTTTCTTAATTAAAATTTTATGATTTAATTTCCAAGATTACATTAAAAAAACATATCAAGGCAATGCTGGTACAATATAAATTCACAGACATAGTAATTAATAAACATTTAAAATCATTCTTGAAGGTGCTTTATCCTGACAAGAAGCAGTGTCTCCATGAAAAAAAAATTGGCAGTATAAAAAATGACTAGTAGTCATATGTTCATTGGATTTAAGCCATCAGATCAAAGACAACATTCCAAAGTAAGGTACAAGCAGATGTGGGTGAAGACAAAAGATACTTTGCTAATATTTCATAGGGAAAATGATGATTGGTGAGTAATTATGGAACAGAATATGTTCAAAGAAAACCAACTAGTAAATGGGTAATTATAGGTCCCAGTAAGTAGTAAGACTACTAGAATTACATAAAGTAAATATTAAAAGTGTCCTAAGGGCCTCCCTGGCGGCGCAGGTGGTTAAGCACAGTGCTGTGAAGCTGTCCACAGCCTCTGCAACGTGGATTTGATCCCAGCCGGCCAGGAAGAGACCCACATGCCGCGGCAGACCTCTCCTGTCTCACCCGCTGCTCCCCTTAGCAGTGTATTTCAGTCAGTCTGCCTGTTCTGTTCCCTGATCTGTCTCTGGTGAATCCTCTCATCTTCCTACACATCTTGCCTATGCCCTGGTTCTTGTATTTAAAAAAAAAAAAAAAAAAAAAAAAGCTGTGCTAAAATTTTCTTTTCAATTTTTGCTTTGCAACAAAATAGATTTGGAAACTATAATGAATGCCAAGAAATATGTTCTTACATGTTCTTTATAGTTTATCCTTAATTGCAACTAAACAGAAAATCTTAAAACCAAAAAACACCTAGTTTTTACTGACAATTTTTTGCTGGATCCTGAAATTTTCTTACTACCATAAGAGTATAAGTTCAAGAATAGGAATAACCTCTAAAAGCCTGACATGTTTTAGTGATCTCCTCAAAAGGAAATAAGAACTCTGTATCTTAAATACTTTAAAAATAGATTACATAAATCCTCTTTCAAAAATTGTAAAAAGTAAGCAATTCATTCCCACTTCTTACATTTAGGAATTATCAGCCACAACCAATGCCAAAATGCACCATGAGCATATTATCTCAGATTATACTGTATCTTCTAACATTATTGGGGGCAGGGAGACTGTTAAAACAGAACCAAACACAACCATGTACTTAGCAAGAGAAAAGATTCTCCTGGTGACCAGCAGCAAATTCCAACACTGATGGATACCGTGTTTGTTATTTTCAATGTTTGACTATAAAAATCACAGAGACCCAGATTTGAGAATAGGTTATAGCTTTCCTAGGTATTTATTTTCTTTGGCTAAATACACCTTAGTGAAAAAAAAAGAAAGAAAGGAGACATAAAAGCATTCATTGGAATTGACCTAGGCCTCTGGACTTTAAAAAGTTAAATCAAGCTGCTCAAATCTCAGGGGGAGCTTGCCTGGGTATGCAAAAGACTGACAATGGGAAAAGGGGCTGGGAGGCAGGAGGCAGCAGGCACACAATGTCACAGCTGGGGACAGACAACAATTGCATCATAGGGAAAACAAAGCAAGTTCCCACAATTCCATTCTACCTAAAAGGGGCAAGTTCCCCTGTGGCCATTTAGCTCCAAACTCTGAAAGGACATTGTAAATGTGATTCTGAAGATAGTGTTAATTTTCACAAAAGGACTGATGAAAATGTTTATCTGTGCAGAAAAGCAACATCCTTATTCACATCCAACAATGCTTTTTAGGCTCCAAGTATATGTGCCTTTTTGCTACAGAGAAATTTCTTTAAAAATCAACTTTCTCATCTATTACATGACCTATTCAGATGATCTTTGAAACCCCAAGACTTTTTAATTGCCACCCAGCAATCTGCCAAGTCTACCACATAGAAAACAAAATTAAGTGGAGGATTTCAAAGTAAATAGATTGGATACCCACTTTATCGTTTTTTTTAGTGAATGCCTGTGAAGGACTGAAAAATGCAGAACTGAAATGCTAATTATGGTAATATCCTGGGGAAGAAACATGGAATTAGGAAGGATAACTCACAGAGGCTGACTACAGAGTCCCTCTCTCATCTGCCTCTTCTGTTTAAAATTTAACAAATATAATTTTCAAGTTATATTCATAAAACATAACATGCAAGGTGTTTTCAGCAATTTCTGGAAGCTGACATGATTAAAAGGAAAGAGATTATCTGATGATAAGTCCTAACAGATGAAATATTTTTGCAAGCATATGCATGCCTTTTCTTTCTCTCTTCTTCACCTGCTTCCTCCTCCCCATAGTTACCGAGAAACAAATAAAATACCAGTAACAGTGTTAGGCCCCAGGGAGTCAGAGATGGTCTGGATATCATCTTTGTCCTCCAAAGAGCCCACTGTAGGCTGGTGAAGTGAGACTCCAGAACTGATCACTACAAAGTACTGTGGTTAAATAAATACACTGAGATGCAGGGCTCATCCATGGGCCATGTTATGGTCTTATTTGTAGACAGAATGGAGTCCCTGAAGCATGTTAGATAGATGTTCTTGCAGCTGCATGGTCTATGAATTTGAGGGGTGAGTACTAAAGAGAAGCAAACCAATAAGGATGAGGGCTAAGCTAGGTAGTGGGCACAGACTCAAGGGGAAGAGTCAGAGAAAAAAAGTAAACTGTGAGAGTCCAGTGGTTGCTGGGTAGTAGAGAAGAAGGGACCTAGTACAACGCAGTGTTCTTTTAGGTACCAAGATGGAGGCCAAAAACATGGGAGGGCAGGTTTGGTCAGTAAATGCCAAGATTAGTTTGGCTAGGCTAGGTCTGCTGGTTCAGTGGGATGTCCAGGTAAAAAGATATTCCCTATGCAGGCCAGAAACAGGAATCTGAAATCTGAGAGAGAGGCTGGTCTGAGATATTAGACAGGTCTTTCTTCCAACACAGCCAACCAGATCATGAGGAATGAGAGATAGGAAATGGGAGAAACTTTTCAGATCCTGGAAAACTTTTAGGACAGGAGCCCTTGGAAGATGAAGAGAAGAAACAAGAGAGTGTCAAGAATAAGACATTATCTTTAGAAGGGGAAAGAGTGGACGAAAGGGAGAAAAAAGTGGGACTCGCATTGGATGCAATAACATCCCAGTAAATAGGCCAACTCCAGCAGAATGTCCGTGAGTTTAGCGAGACACTGATGAGTTTAGCGAGAAGGGGTTGGAAGTCGTTCACTGAAAAATTATTTACTGAGTCCTTCCCTGTGCACACACCATCCTAGGCAAACAGAACGGACACTATCACTGCCCACACAGACACTGTGCTATGGAGAGAGCCACTCTAAGTGTGGCCTGAAGATTAGTGCCAGTCTAGGAGCTGCTACTGTGTGTGATGACCCACGGTACACAACTATTGTAAGCATTTAGCAACTCTTATGGCAATTTTACATGATCCTTTCTATAAATTAATTTTCACTTTAATTTATCAGAGAATTGGTCCATGACAAATTAGAAATTAACAACAAAAGCCCCCCCAAAATGTGTTCCTCCCTGAAGAGAGTGAGAAACAGTGTCTTATTGCCTGCAAAAGGTTGAAATGTGAAGAATGGGGACAGGGTATAAAAAATTCTGCTGGGAATTTCAGATAGGAAAGGGGAGAAAAATAGTGGCTGTGAGTCTTCTCATCTCATTAGAAATAAATTCAGTTAGCAGCAAGGACAGATGGATTTCCAGAAAACGAGGATGCTGATATTTTCCTTCAATACCATGCAATTATTTACATATTCATGTTTAGAGAAACCACCTAGTATTATGTTTACATGAGAATAATTTATGCCCTACTAGATACAGAAATACAATATATCCAAATATATGGGCTGAATAGGTTTTATTTGTAGGCTGTGGCTGATCAATTTCAATCAGAATAGCAATATTACGCACTAATTCCATTCTACCATACACATTCCCTCCCGTCCTGAGTGTTATCAGGAGTGAGGCATGCAAACGTTAGGGCTAGCCAGGTCCTGTGTTTATCTGTCATTTTGGAAATTGGATATTTTGTTAGAAGAAGAAATGACACTAATGAAAATATAAGTTGCCAACACCACATGCAGGTTAATTAATAGGACACAGGGCCTGGATGAAGCCAGCAATTTTCCATTCAGCTTTTCCAGATATTAGAAGTAGATAGCATCATCAAATAATGCATATACACTCAGGCAATTTATAACTTTATGGTTGGGGGTAGGGAAAATCACTGCTCAAAATCCTTCACAATCCACTTATCCCAGAGTCATAGATTGTTGGGTCCCAAGGTTCCTGTAAAGGTTATTACATTAACTTTCTATTACTATAAATGATGACTAGAATCAATTTATAGCAAGTAGCAATCAGTTTTTCTTTTTCTTTGCTCCCCTGGAATGTGAACTACATCATATGGTTAAAGTATATAAGCAAATACTCTTGCAAAATTTTTCTTTTTTTCAAGGGAAAAGCAAAACAAATCAGAAAACTTCATATGGTATATGGTTCATACCTCCTGTAGCAATTTATCTAATTTGTGCTGTAATTCAAGGAAGTATCGGGAGGTGATGAGACCCTGGTGGGATTTATCCAAGCAATCTCGAGCCAGTTCAATAATCTGATGGTGAGTGAAACTAAGCACTCCATCTGCCAGGGGAAGAACGTGGTCAGGAGAGTAGCTGGTGATAATTTCCTTTAGACGTTCTTCCATCTGAGCGGTAGCCTATTTAGAAAAGACACACACACACACACACAGATGTAATACATGGAAACATGCAGGTGAACAATTCAATCATCACATTTATCTAGTATTTTCAGGACTTCATACGTTATTAAATAGAATTCTAGAAATCAAATTTAAAGAAATCTTGTCTCTATATGAACTTTAGAGGGGCACGTACATCATTGTATCTATCAATCTATCGACAGTTATGCATAAATACATATAAAAAATCCACAGACTGTACACGAGGAGTGAACCCTAATGAAAACTGTAAACTCTGGGTGATATGATGTGTTGATATAGGTACATTAGTTGCAACAGATGTACCACTTGGGTGTGAGATATTGATGGGAGGGGCCTGTACATGCATGAAGTCAGGGGGGGGATGGGAATTCTCTACTTTTTGTTCCATTTTGCAGTGAACCTAAAACTGCCCTAAAAAATAAAGCTTATTTAAAAAGAAAAAGATACCTCACCATGTGGAAGAAAAATGTGAGGTATATATGGGAAACTGAGTATCCCAAGGTGATAATTACTTTTTCTCTATGTCCTATCAAATGTAAAATAGTCTATGTGAACTTCTGCAAATTACTCAAATAGTATCTGTGAATTGTTATGCTTTCATTTCAGATCTTGGGGCTCTTTCAGTTAGATTGTCAAAAATAACAAATAGTTATGTTTTTACCTACTCAAAAATCAGAACTGTCACTAGAATTCCATAGGGTGTGCCAAGAGCTTGTTTTTCTACTAGATTTTAACACACCGGGAACAAACATCTTAAACCATCTTTATCCTTTTCTCAAGAAGCTCTATCATTGCAAAAGGCGAAAAGGAGTCCCTGGGTAAAATAAATCTAAAACTTCCTTTCAACTTGCATTTCGTTCTTTGTGATCCCCTATGGCTTAATCAATATTTCTTGCTTACATTAATGTTCATAAGCAGGGAGATGCTCTCTGTCTCCTGCTACCCTCTAAATTCCTGGCCAGCATTAACTTCATAGAATCAGGATCTTTTTCCCTGGTGAACAAGTGACATGTGATAAATAGCTAAAAAGACTTTAATCAATGACATCAATGTTGGGTTCATTACAAATAATAAGTACTCTACCCCTGATTTATGAAACCAAAGATTTCCTTTTGTTCTCTTGCCTAGAGCTACAATGTAGTGAGGGAGAAACAGGAACAAAATGGAGCGATTGCCTTCTCCCAAATGTGTAGAAACACTTTGGTGGAAATGATGTGGAAATGAGGTGACAGGGATTATCAGACAGCAGGTCCCTGCAGTCAGAGGGTTGGGCAATAACCCTTCACTAAGTCCTCTTTGGGTCCATTCTAGTGTCTTTTGCCACTCAAAGGGGGAATGCTGCAACTGTACCTCCCCTTCTAAGTTAACAGGGCTAGACATGTAATTGCTAAAGAGACAGAAAGTCACAGAGAAGAAAAATGAGTTAAGAAAAAAAATATTTGCCTAATATACTATCTAGAGGCTTCTGAAGGGAAGAAAAAAAAAAAAAAAAAAGAAAGAAAAGAAAAGGTCTGTGCTTGACAATGCAAAGCAAGCCCAGCACAGGGTCTAAGGCCTCTCAAAGCCCACCACCACGCAGCGCCTCTGGGCCAACCAGGTGTGTGGCACCTCCAGCAGGATTCACTCTAGAGCCAGTTCAGCACACAGAGACTGCAGCTAGTTCTCAGCAGCTTTTAAAAATGTTCAGTGATTTCATCTTTCTAAGGAGCTAGGGTGCTGTGTTATGCAAGTCATTACTGAGCTGGACCATTACTTCCCATAACAAAACCACCTTCTAGACGCTAAACCTATGTTGCCTGTTCGTTTGGATGCTAGGCCTCTTCGATTTAATTCATTACCTTTGGGAACCTTTCTTTGTAGACATGGTTCATCATAATTATTTCATGGTCACAGCAGGCGGGAGAACGTCCAGGGCTGCAAGCAAAGCAAATTACCCTTTTAAACTTGCCACAGCATGAAATGAAAATAAGCTTTTTATTTATAAACAATTGGTTGCATCAAATGTATTATGAACCTTTGTAAGAAAAGTATATTAGGTAATAAACTACAAAATCAGTCATTAGTACACATGGGCACATACATACCCCCAAGCAGAGACACCATGAATTGGATTCAAAAAGAAAGCTCGGAAACTGGAATGCCATGAAATAATTACAACTACAATATAAGATTAGTTCAGAAAAGGCTCTTAAATGGAGATTACATTCTATAGGTAGCTGGCACTTACATAGTCCTGGAAACCAATTAATGGATTGCAATAGGAAACAAAATACAGTGACTACAAACAGCATCACCCAGGACATGAGAACAGTATAATTTCACACTTTTACCATACACCTGCGCTCTGCCACATACCACAGAAGAGGTTTAAGAGTCTTCTATGGCACAGGTGTCACCATTGAAATCCATTTTCTAGCCTAGCAAATATTTATTTGGGATGCTGAGGTAAGCGTTACACACAATACGAAGCATTGGCATATAACTACATTTATTTTTCTTTATTTCAGCAGTAGGTTCGGGTTCCTTCCCAGTGGTATACAGCTGGCTAATGTCAGTGGGAAGACTTTAGCTCCTGAGAGCATATGGACTGCACTAGATATCCAAGGAACTCCTTTCACAAAACCAAAAAGGGCACCAGTGTGGTAAAATGATGTGACTTCTAAATGAAGTCATAAAATTGATCTTTTATTCCCGCTCTCAAAATAATCATATACATTCTTTAATTACCCGATATGGCCATATTTACCCTCACCTGTTTATGACCCTCAATAAGAACAGTACAAAGGGAAAACCCTTCTCAGTAAGCTTTGATATTAAATTGAACACCTGACAAGCTATTTTTTAATAAAAACTGACTACACAAAAGTACATCAATTCTGTGCCATCAAAGTTTCATATGGTAGGGCCCAGAACGGGACTGTCCTGATGCCACTGCAAAGAAGGAACTTGGCACCTGCTGCTGGCACTGCACAAGTCTGCCGCTGCCAGCACCTTCAGGGACCGCCCTAGATGCAGAAAATCACCCATGGTCATGTCCTTTCTAGCATGACACATCCAAGGACAGGAGGACATAAAAAGCAAAAATTATTTGGTCCTAAGGGGCACATTATCCTGGCCCCTGGGGTCAGCTATTTCAAAGCTAGATTCCTCTTTCTCACAATCCTGCTTCCCTCCTTCCTTCCACAGCTGTCATTCCCAAAGACACTCCCAGATAAACATTCAGCACTTGAACCTGTCTTAGATTCTGCTTCCTGAAGAACCAAATTGTGGTACATATTATTTTTGGAAATAAAGGTCAAAATAAACTGATCCTACTGACAAATGGATATTTGATGCACATTTGGTGTCCACAAAATTTAAGGGACACAAACTCCTAACAACATTCATAATTCTGGAGACAGTAACACTTATTATGGGAAGAAAGGATGAAAGACTGTAGATATGAATCTACAATGTAGAATTGAAAAAAATGATCCTCCTATTTTTGTTTTATTTCTTTTAGCCAGGCTTTCCCCTCTTAATTTAAGGCTAATAATAGCTTTTGCATCACAGATTGCCTTGAAATTTCAATGGCTGAAGTTTATACAGGTGTCCCCTACATTACTGCTGCTGGAGCAATTAGCAAATGAAAAGAATTTAAAAGAAAAGTAGTGATGTCTTTCAATGGTAATTAACTATATCATTTGTGGGTGGAAAATATCCTTTGATTTACAGTAGCTCAGAGACCAATGAACATACATATGAATTAGAGGAGCAAAAGTTTTCCCTTGCAATGGTTTAAAACAGATAATCCAAGCAAGTAACACTTTTCAATCAGGTGCACACACCTCAGACTTCGGGAACGGGGACGCATTGGTGTGTTTCTGCATCTGTTCTCAGTAGCGATACTTTCTGTGGTACAAAAATGTTTCGATAGGAAGTGTAATTCATCTGGTGTTGGTTGGTATGGTAACTGGTGCAACTTCTCTTGGGATGAACAAGACGACTAGAACAAAACAAAGTGAGGTTATACAATGACCTCAAAAAGAAATTCTTCTAATGAATTTGTGATCAAAGTACTGAACTGGGGTGATGCCACCATTTTATATTGTTTCTTTTCATGTTATAATTACAATAACCAGTGCCTAAATGAATACCTCAATGCTTTCTCTGGGTGTTCAATATACCTTTTATATTTAAATCACCTCATCTTTATAAGACAATCTCCCCAAAGATATCTTCCTCTCTGGAGAAAACCCAGGCTCTGAAAATGACTAGGACCCAGTCAAAACTAAAGCAAGGAAGTGACAATTGAAGTGAGAATTTGGGTGCATTAAAAAACAGGTTAGTTCTCAACTGAATACAGTACCCTCACTTCCACAACTCACAATCAAACACTGTAACTTTTAGGTAACATAAAATGAAAGAGATGTATATGTACATAAATAAGGCAAGGAGATTTCTTTCTACAATTCATGCTGTCTTTGATGATGAAAAAGATACTTTTCTCAAAAATACCATTATTTTAAAAACTGGAATTTTCCCCTTTTCTTCTTTGTGACTGAGATGCTAGCTATCTTTTATTTTTTTTTTTTAAACCAGCTTTAGTGGTGGTAAATTTTATTCCCTCTATATAACTTTGCTTTTTGAAAACAGTCACTCAATCTTTGGAGCAATATTAAGGTAAAGAGAGTGAATGACTATTTAAATAAAATTTAAATAAAATTTCATTAAAAAAATAACTGTACCCAATGTAACAAAATGTTGGTGTGTGTCCACTATAAGAGGAAAATCTGAGAGCTATAACAATAAAGCAAAGAGACTGTGGTTTTTGTTTTTATTGGGAGTTGAACCCTCTAATGAACTATAACAAAGGAGACTGAGAAATATTAAGTAATGGAAGCATGATTAGAGTAACCAAATTCTGAAAAATAAGTCAATTGAAAATTCAACAGGTTCTTAATTTGAAAAAAATCTTTTGTGAAATTAAGAGCATACTTCATAAGTATTAAAATAATAAAGTCCCCAAATGTAATACCGTTAATAATATAGCTTAAAAATATCCTTCTACCTTGAAATTACAAAACACCTAACTATGCACATACTAGACAAAGAGGGATTTTTATAAGGTGATTGAGATTATTTGATAAACCCTTTAAATCAGAACACTATTGGAAAGATTTATGAGATAAACCAAAGTTTTTTGCAGAAGGTACCAGTACAAGCTCAAATACTTTCACCAGGAAATCAATCCAAGATACCAGGAAATAATAAAATCAATGTAAGCAGAACTGAATTAGCAAACAGAATTAAGAATCTGTGCATGCATTTCACAGGTCAGTCATTGAAAACAATTCTGCATATAAGATTTCAAAACCCCAAATCCAGAAGTTTATCCATAAATTTAAAATAATCCCTTCTGGTGGCAAAGCATGAACAGAACAGACAGGGAACTATTTAAAATATGTATTTAATCCACTTAACGTGGATGTTGACTCAGGTAGCTGTGGAAATATTAATATGTTTGATTATAAGCAGCTGACCCAGTTGCTGCTGGGTGTTATTTACAGCACAGAAATCAGGTTACCTTTCTAAAATGTGAAAATTAATTCCAAAACACACCAGGTTTGAGTTTCACATAGCTATTATGAGCTTGTTGTTACATGGGAATGAGAGCAAGTGACTTCAGGAAGGTGGCAGGGTGGCAGGGGACTTAGTGATATCTTTAACATTTGAGTTATTTTTAAAGAAAATAAAATTTTATTAAAAAATGTACCCAATGTAACAAAATGTTGGTGGGTGTCCACTGCAAGAGGAAAATCTTATGGTTCTACCCCCTATATACAAACATCAACCGAATTGTAAGGAATAGGTTAGCTGATGAGAAATTTTGAAACTGAATGATATAGGGAGGGGTATGAGTGACTATTAGAATTTTTTTTTTGAGTGAGTATTAGAATTTAATAGTAGTAAGAATCAAGGAGACAGGGAGCCTATCTGAGGAGAGAGGGTTCACCTCAGTTGGAACAAACAAGGCATAGGTGGGAATGGGGTGCTACCTAACTCAAGTGACATCAGGATGGGTCTGGAGCACTGAGAACAACTATAGGCTGGCAAAGTAGTGTGGGGATACAGAGGGTACCAAATGGTACTCCCAAAGAGAGGCAATGTTGGACAATAGAGAAGCCCAAGGTTCAATTTCAGCAGAAATCAGGGGCTGAGAGGAGACCTTGCAAAGCCAAGGAAGACAGAGAGCCATGAGAATAGCAGGGGTAGACACCAGCTACTCCCAAGACCTCCGACACTTAATGAAAAGATACTTCTACTTGTAATGCCACTTTCACAAGTTTCAAGACTTAGTTTGGTAGTTTCCCAGTAAATGAAATCTCATTACTTTATTTCCTGCATGTTCTCTAAGTGTTGTATCAGTGACTCTCATTACCCGATTAATTTGCACACGATTTTTGACTAAAGACATTTGACTAAATCACAAATCAAATCCATTCTCAAAGAATATTTACCAAAAAAAAAACCTGAAAAAAAAACAAAAAAACAAAAAAACCCATGTTGCTACTTCTCAAGGTAATTGAAGCGTTCCAAGACAAAAAAAAACTAACAAGTTCTGAGTAATGATATCATTTAGTTTCTCAAGATAACCATTTTGCAAAGGATTATAGACCATGCACACATCATTCCCACTTGTTATTTATTAAAAGTAATATAACTTTACAGCCATACCTCATATTTATAGGTACTTATATTCTTATTCCCATTACTTTCCCAAGAGTAAACAATTTCTCTGGTAAGAAATATATCGAGGGTTCCTGCTGTTGCAATTCTGTATTATTTACTTTAAAAGAAAAAAATTATGATATAAATATTATCTTCGTAAAGCTCCATGAGTTAATTTGAACTGCAAAATTTGAAGTTTAAAGAAATTGCAATTTTAAATACTCTTTAGAAGGATTGATTAGCTTCATATGACCAAATCTTCCCCATTTCAGAACAGAGGATTTTTAATACTTCTTAATTTTGCAATTTCGAAAATATCAAAAGGATAAAGACATGATGTTTACATTTCAGCAAAAGCAGTTCTGGGATTCAGCTAACAACACAATTACCAACAAAGCATATGCTATGTTTTTCAAGTATTTGTAATATCATGTGTCTATAGCCCATATTTTTATTTTAAAAAATAACTAAAATTAAAATGATTGGCTCATTGAGTAACAGTTAATCCAGAAAATGAGACTCTAAGAGTGTTTCGGTGACTCTAAGAAAATGAGACTCTAAGAGTGATTATATTTAGAGAAGAAAAAAATTCAACTACTAAGCTTTGTGTCCTAATATTTAAAGGACAAAAACACAAAGAAAGTGAGGTAGAACAGAAGTAGCATTTCAAATTCTTACTCATTTTTATCACTAACAAAGCGGGAGAAAAAATAACTGAACTCCATGCAATGGCATCTCTATTCCAAAAGGCAGAGATGTTTTGTGGAGTCTTGGCAAAAAAGAGAAATTACAAAAGTGAAAATTTCATTTTGAAGGGAAAAACCAGGGATGTGAGATCAAGATTTATATCATATCGCCTTCTTCAATAAAATAAACACTTAAAAGTTCCTCTTACCTCTAGTCAAAAGCCACTAGAAACACAGATAATGTATGTATAACTAAATATTATCTCAGGAGGCTTTATGTGAACGTCAGGGAGCGCAATGACTCCATTAAAACAGATGGCCTGGTTAGGTTTATTAATTACAAGGTTTATTTTAAGAAATATAATGCAAATTCCTTAAGAAGAGTCAGGAGTCTGGGGTCTAGATCCCTTACTGTATCTTCACTGATAAAATAAGGGGTAAATAACCCCTCGGTTCAATTTTCACTGTTGATACAAAAAAAAAAAAAAAAAAAAGAAAAAAGTGGTAACAACAACAATAGGATCTGTTTCTAGGACTTAAGGAATGAATCCATTGTAAGTAGTTGGAGTAGGGCTAGCACATAAGAAGTATTTATAAAACAAATACTTTTAAAATTATTTGCATCCAAAGAGGTCAAACGCTATATAGCTCACCTTTTCTTTAGATTTGCATTAAAAATTGGTGGATCATTTACCAGTTAGAGATGGAAAGCAAGACCCTGCACTGTCCCTTTCCCGCATTTTTCTTGCAAAAAAGAAAAACGTAGTAACTCAATAAAACTTGAGTAAAGGGCAAAGCAAAGTGAAACCGCTGAAATAAAAGAGAATTTGGAGTCAAGAGACATAATCTAAATTTTAAGCATGGGGAGGATTAAATGACACTATGTATGGGAGACTATGGGAGAGGCACTTGAACAAGCGCCAAGTACTTAGTGTGTCTATTGGTGGCTGGGGAAGAATGCCATTTACAATTTAGAAAATTACTCTTTTTTGCTTTTTGGTCCATGAATTTGAGCACTCATTTTCACATTGCGGTTATCCATGTTCTTAACATCTAAAATATGGGCCAATAACCAATGATGGTTACTGACACAATGAATAAGGGTGACTTTACTAGTATATAGTGTCAGTTTTACCCACTGAAGCCATTCAGGAGTTAAGCACCCTTTCCTGATGACAACCAGGCTGTCAGGATGTTAACTCTGGGTAGTCAGGATGTACAAAAATGACCTAAATGGACAATAAACTCACATAATACAACAAAATGAAATAATGAATAGTCAAATAAATTGCCTCTCATTGGTAAAATGCGACAAGAGATGGTAAAAATAATCCAAATTCACATTATATTGCACCTGGAATTCCGGAAACACATAAGGCAATGGTGACACCGGGTAGAGTCTATGCATTTAATTGTAGTTTTTTTTAATTAGTTAAGTATCATTGAGTGACTGAATCACTGCTTAACAGCACAGAGCCTGGGTCTGTGGGGGGAAAAACAACAACAACAGATGGATGACCCTACACAATAAGCCTGATTTTGAGAAAATGAACTTGGAAATGAATCCAAAGGAGCTCTAAAATCAGGCACACATTCCTGGCTGGCAGAAGAGCATTCAGACCCCACCATTAGTATTTATTGAATACCTGCAACATAGTGGGTCTTTCTAAAGCTCTGGTTAGACAGATACCCCACAGCATTACTGACTGAGAAAGCATACATCTAACCTACTGAATTGTTTCAGTAATTGCTAGTCCTCTTGTTGAAATATTATAGTTTGGGGCAACAGTATCCTTCTTCCCCATGCTATTTTCATGGTTTCATCTTGTCTCTTTATTTATCTTAACTTACTACTAAGTTCTTTTCATCTCTCCTTAAAAGAAAGTTCTTACCTACTGGGCACAGACAAATTTAAGGCTTGTCGTTTTTTTTTTTTTCCCTTGAAGGAAAACAAACAAACTAACCCCAAAACCCCAATAAATCATACAAACAAAACCCTACTTCTGAGCAACACAAGACACAGTGACACCCAGCCCATCAAAATGTAATGGCATTTTCAGTACTAATATGAGTGGCACAGAACCAAAGCAATAAAACCAGATTGTGCCCCCCTCCCCTTAAATTACACTAAGTGGTATTAAAGTAAAATTCTAATCACTTTCAAACTTTTACATATTGGGACTGAATTTGCACGCCATAGTTTTAAATCTTGTAGCAAAGTTGATCCTTTTTATGTCTGTCAGTCCTTCCATTTGCTGCGTAACCGATTCAGAGTGACAGATGTACAGAATTTATCTTCTCCCTCCCACCAGGAAATACCCCAAGAAAACACTGCCTATAAAAAAACAGCTTCGTGATTGTGAGGGATAGGGAACGAGGGCAGGCACTTACAGAGACGGTGGAGCTGGGCGTGTTTGTCCCATAGCCAGAGGAAGGGAGAGAAGCCAGGGACCAGCGGCGTCCATCAGTCCTATTGAAAAAGTGAGTTTAGCTTAGGCCAGCACCAGAGTACTAGTACACAGGAACCCGAAAGAAACCAAATATTTTTAGTCAAACAAATGACACAAACACAGTCAGTGAGGATGTGGAAATGTTCGTGGTAAACAAACATTATACAGCAGGTTGACTTTTATTTAAGCTGAATCAATACACCCAAACAAGTAGAAAGTGAATGGGGTGATCCATAATATTGATCTCTCGCTAATACACTTTGACAAAATGAATACCAGGGATAATTACAATGGTCAGACTCAGCAGATTCAAATGAAAAAAAAAAAAAAAAAAAAAAAAACCCACAAAAACAGAAAGGGTGGAGGTTTATCTGGAAACTGATAAGCGGGGCTGTGGTCTTTGGAAGGGTCTGAATTCCAGGGTGGCACAAGAGCCTGTGGAGACTTTGCATCCTAAAGACCTGCTGCTTATTATTTGCAAGGGGACAGTCTACTCATCACACCAAGGGAAAAAGGGATCAGTGGGTTCATGGCTGGCTCAAGCCTTATGGGGCAAATAACTTAAGGACTAAGAAAGTGACTGACCTTATGCTCAGAATCTCTGAAGAGTTATTGCCTTCTAACATGACCTGGCTTCATAAAATGCTATAGCAAGTGTCTCCTGCAGAATTTATGAGTGTGTAGACCTGCTCTGGCCAGTGACAGTGGGGGCAGAATGAAAATTCTCCACCAGTGAAAGAACTAATGCAAAGAGCAGAGCTGTCTGCTTGTTACGGAGGCAAAGCTATCAGGAGTCTAGAGAATGAATTTTATCTTCAAATGGTGAGAGGCTGCAGAGCGTCTGGGTTGGACTCTGGTTATGAATGAGGATAATTACACGGGCTCACAGGAACTAAGGAAGTGATAGAGACAATACCAGAAAGCAAATTTTCTGTACACCTTGGCATTCTAGAGCCCTGCTTTATTAGCCATTTTGAATAAGAATGTTACTCAAAATAACATCACACTGTAAACACACACACATACACATTTGCCAAGAGGGAAACATACTTTCTAAAGAGCTATAGTACATTCAAGGATGAAGTACAAACTCCAGACTTTTTATAATTGATGATCATATTAATTTACCAAGTGAGAGTCATGAGTGGACCAAATTTAGCACAGACACAGTCACAGTAAGTTGAAGTTGGGGAATTCAACAGCATTACACTTGAATTTGAGGAATGTCACAACTAGATGTTCACGTTAAAAACTGACGGTTTAACCTAAATAGCATTCAAGGGAAAAATATAATCATAGGCTACCACGGATGTTGCCTCCAATAAATACAAATGGTCCACAAAAATGAAATGGAGAAATTCAAGTGGACAAATCACAGAAGTACTAAAATGTTACGAGTTTAGGAAAATTTACCTGTCATTTCTGTGACCGTGATTGAAGTACAATTGAATCAAGTATGTTTTTAGGAAAAGAAGCAAAATAAGATTGTAAATACACCAGATTCAAGGAATGAGAAGAATTAAATCATGTTTCTTTTAAAAAACAACTGAAACTGTTAAAGAAGAAAAGATCATAACACATGCTTATAATTATATATGGCTATCAATTAAATGGACACAGGTAGGCCTTATTTTATTAGGCACCTATATTAAACTTAAAAAGCCATGCCTATACTTTATATTTTAAACACCTCCAATTTTCAGAAGTTAGAAAGGATATGAATTTAAAAGAATTATTCAGTTCATTTAATAGCAATTATCAGCAACTAGTCTCTGGAAAGAGTGAGGGACACAATTTCCCCTTCCACGACTTTGTTTTGTGATTCATTAACTCCCCTTTCCCTCAGGTATCAATGAACATATTTCAGATGAATGAACAATTCCAAGAGGAGACATGTTCTTATTAGTTCTGAAGCATAAATTACATTTGCTTACTCTGGAAAATACACAACTAGCAAGATGTTTAAACAAGAATGTGCTCAGTACTCTGTGCAGCCATGGATCAGAAATAATTTATGTCTCATAAAGTTCCCTAAGTTATCTGTGTGTGTGTTTATTCAAATGGAGCACAAAAGACCATTGCGCTTTCATTACCACAACAACCGTGCTTCCCAGGTGACTATAGATGCTATATACTGTACTTAAGAGAAAGCATGCCCTTTTTTTCAAGAAAGCTATCACACAAGTACAATTTGGATCCTACTAACAGTGTCTTCTCTTTGCCATAACTACGAATAAAACGTTATCTGAAGACAAAACTATATTCTTGCCAAAGCAACGTGGGTTTTTTGAAGAGTGTTTTCTTTGTGGGTGGAAAGCTCAATGTTACACTAAATGAAAAATAAGAAGGGAAAAACATTTGATGGGAACACAGGATACAAAGAGATTGGGGGAAAACACTGTTGCAACACTATTCACAAATATAGATGAATGTGGTGTACAACAGAAGGAATGAGAAATCCTAACACCAACCTGGTTATTATAGCTGTATGAAGAGGAAGCAGATTTTATTATTTGCCTATTTGTTACAGTCACATGGTCTGGTACATTTACATTCTAGCTGATGTTGGAACAAGTTGAACTATGCCAATATAATACCACCTAAACTCCACTCCAAAAGGGATTCTGAAAGAGTAAGTAGGATACTGCTCTGCCCACCTACGCTCAACCAGTATCAGATAACCCCAACTTAGAGGGCAAGTCTGTTCTAGTAATTTGCCTGTGGAAATATATTCTGAGATTTAATCTGGTGAATAACAACCGGGCAACTAAGAGCCACCCATGGTATTTATTCAGGGGTCTGTATTTCCAATGAAAGTGAAAGCATTTTATAACCAGTAAACCTCTGCCATTTCCGGGAAAGGCAGAACATTTCTAGCTCTCTCTTACCAGTAAGGAAAACGAGTCAACCCCATTGTCAGATGGACTGTTAATTGTATCACAGTAAAGAAAAATGTTTCTTTTCTCCGGATAAAATCTGCCATGCTCATTTTCATCCTTTAATTTTAGCCAATTGCTTAAAAAATGAATTTGATAATTTTGCTGACAAATACATACTACATAATATGGAAGGCAAGTTTGTACTTTATTTTCTAGGCTAAAATTAAACTGTTATAAGAGATGTCCACAGGGGAGTATTATCACATGGTATAAGACCAGAAAATTAATAAGCCTGATCTTTTATCCTTTTACCTAGGAATAATTTTAAAATAAGGCAATCTCTCCTTAGTTGGATTAAATATACAAAATAATAAGATGTGGGCTCAAAATGACATTGCTTCTTCAAGGCTCAGAATTGCTTACCAAATAAGAGAGGATTGAAACCCAGGAGTGGAGTTGCCATTTTTCCTGAGTGAAAATCAAGTTTAAGATTGAAGAGACAGACCCCAGATGTTAAATAAAGATATGCCAATTTGAATTTTTCTCACAAACACAGGGTCCTGTTTATTTGAATGGAAGTTTAAAAAGATGATCACTCATATCCCAATCTAAATTAATACTTTCTGAAGAGTGTGGAGGGAGTTCCATATGGAAATTCATGCAAAATGAACTAGAGGTCTCCTGTGATAATCTTCTGTCACGGTTTATGGTTTATTTGTCAAAAATTAACATGCCTGGAGGTTTGTGTATCTTTTATAGCATAGAAAGCAGATTCATCTGTCCTCCAGTCACCCACTTAATTATTAGATTCCCTTCATTTTTAAAAACCTGGCAGGATTAAGAAACTATGATTTCTGTCATGTTTAAATGCACCCTGTAATGAAATTTGCATTTTCCTTATTATTTAAAGTCATTAAATACATTCCCTTTCTTTTAAAAGATGTATTATAAAGACTATGGTGGGTTTTTGTTTATCAATAAGATTTTTTTTCCACTGGCAATTGTAGCACCACTGTGAATAAATATCCACGAGGCACACGCGGGCTTTGAGAGATTGGTTAATTTTTATATTTTCTTTACAGCACTTAAAACGAGTAGCTTAAAGAATAAAAGTTGCAATTGGGGAAAATCATAGCGTTTGAGTCTCAAGAAGGTCCTTAGAGATCACATCTTAATTACTCGTGTTTCCTCCCGCTGGTGCAGGGCTAGTACCTTACACACATGGGCATTTAACACATGGTGGGGAATGCAGGAGGTTTACAAGGGAATCTTAATTATAGCGGATTCTGAAAACACGGCAAACAGACCCTGTTCTCTGGATTTAGCAATATAAAATGCAGTACACAATGATAAATAGCTGTGAGGACAGTGTAAGCTCTGCTGATGAGAACATGTGCTGAAACGTCTTTTTTTTTTTTTTTACCTACTTACATATCTTTACTAAATACTACTTTAGTGCACTTGAGAGAACAGGCTTCTGAGGAACATGAAGCAAATATAGCATATAACCTTAGTGTATCTTGATCATTCAGAGACCTGGCAGAAGGCCATTTTGTTTCCTTCCTGCATGCAACAGCACAGGGTATGTGTATGGGAAGGGGAATGAAGACCAGGAAGGAGAGGTGTGAGTTGGACATGGTGAAGGACATCTCGTTCCACATGTAAAACAGAGACAATGGGGAGTACGGGGCACAGACTTCTCTGATGTGGGGAAATCACAGTGGAAGATACAAGCTGAAAAGGTCTGATAGGAGAGCATGTGTCCACTGTCTTCAGAGTAACAGCAACTCTCTTTTGACTCACTGCCCCAAATGTGACACATGTAACATTATTATCAAGTGGTGTCCCATTCTCACTTAGATAGGATGAGGATACCCTGTGGTTTACACAAGGTTTCTCTCAGAGGACCACTGAATTGCTGGTTTGATGCTCTTAAGTAAAGGAACACCTTAGAGCTTAAGCCTTTTGAGCCCAAGAAAAGTCATTTCTATCAAAAGAAAAATTATTTCAATAATACAAAAATCATACCAAGACACAATGATTCACTAAGTCCTTATAATATAAGCTCAGATAGATCAGTAAAAATACATTGTGCATCCCCCACATACAAGGCCCTGCACTAGGGATGGGTGGAAACACACAGTCATTTGCTGCCAACACTGGGAGACCCCCATCTACTGCAGCACCAAAAGAGGAACATATAACTCTAACCTGAGGCAAAGCTCATTGTGACAACTGAAAGCAGAAGTGTTAGCGTAAAATTCTGTAGTGGCCTAAACTTATCTTTGGTGGGGGAGCTTCAGAGACGGCAAGGAGCAGATCTCACGATGCAGAAGGTAGGGGTGTAGGAGATGAGGGGGTGTGGAGGGGGAGGAGTGGGGTATGCTATTCTCTACATAACTTTCTATTATTCCACTTACAAGAAATTCTTACCTCCGTGCAAATGAGAAATGGGCTGAGGCACTGGGGGAGAAATTTCTTGGACTATCTTGAGGGCTATTTCCTGCAGAGAGAAAGAAGAAAACAATTTACAACGTGATTTTGTTTTTACATCATTATTCACATCCAGAATCTTCTCATTAGTTATAAGTTCCTGTACACTTTTGCAAAATGTTCATCCCCCTAATGATGTTTTAGTTTTACCTGGAGCAATGATGGGGTGGGGGTAAGGGGCCGGAGCGCTAGCACAGTTTTCCAGGTGTACAAGATACATGAACTTATCTGTATCACCAGCCAGCAGTCTTCCCCATACTTAACCATCTAAAAGTTTCAGTCCTATAGAACAATGAATATACAAATGTCTTCGCCATACCCTTCCAGGTGCTAACCTTTCAAAAGACAGAATGAATGGGGGGGGGCAGGTATGCTTGAATTGGGGTGCTGGGGGTTTTCTATTTCAGGGAGGTGGCCTTAACATTTTTTATCTATGGGAAACAATGAAAGTCTTGAGTTCTTGGAGATAAATCCTCATATCCCAAAATACATAATTTAAAGGTGAATTGTCAGAACTTGTCAGAAAATATTGGGAGGAAGCCAGAAGTCCGGTCTATTTCTCAAACAACTCAAATCTATTTCAGCACGTCCCTCTGCTCCTCAGCAGCTGGGCTGTGACTGACCAGGAAGACTTTAAAAGTCACAGCCACACAAAGACTGGCAGAGGGTGTTCTCCCCAAGTCCTTTCAAGGGGGGTGGCATGCAGACAGCTCACTGTAAGGAGGGCAGCTCCTCCGGGGCTTGTTACTTTCTCCGGTTGAACACTCAACCTGCTGCTGATCATTGAGAAAGCTTGGCAGGCAGCTGCTGAGGGGAAGTTCAGGACACTCCAGACCACTCTGCCTCCCCCTGCATGCTTAATTAGATTGGCAGAGCTGTCTGAGGCCTGGGTGGGACTGCAGCTGGATGAGGAGGTGAGGAATGGATGCAAACTAAAGCAGTGCATTCTTGAAGCAGGAAAAATAAATCAAAAACTGTGTTTAATCCTTAACAGCAAGCCAGTTGCCACATTACTGACTTCATAATGGAAGTGACAATTGTAATTAGGTATAAGGAATACAAGATTGCAGGTTCAAATCAGTACCTTGCTGTAAAGGTAAACAATTTATTATCCTGTGAGCACATTAAAGAGGGTAAGTTTAGTGTTACCTTGAGGACTTCTGGCCTGGCTATACTTCTCCTGAAATTTTTCAATTAACGTAAGGTTGCAAGTTTTATAGTGATGTTTTCAACAGATGCCATTAGCTTTATGACAGACAGCACCATTAAAGCTACTTTACTGGGAAGCGCTGAAAAGTCCATTTCTTTATGGATAGAGAATCAAGAAGCATTTTTCTCCCTGCTGCAATGAAATTTATCATGCCTTTGCATCTGTTGTTCCTTGGGCCCCAAGAGAAAGGATTTTGTTTTTGCTATTCAGTAATTCAGGACTCCTTTTGTCAATTTATCTACACAGCTAAATTAAGCTCTTTCAACTTCTCTCAACTGCCTTCATTCCCCCAGCTCCTCTCAACTTGGCTTGTACATCACTCTTCATATTTCTTAAAAGGTCTCTGTAATTTCAAGATGTTTACAAATTTTGTTTCCTAAAGGAAAACAAACATAAGACCAGAAATCTTCATGTAAATGTTGTTTTTCACTTGGAAAAAAATGTTCACTTTGCTCAGCCTGCATAGAGAGCAAACTACCAGTAAATTAGTAGGAGAAACAAAAGGATTAGTTTGAAGTCAAAGCATTTTGAGAATAATTCCTGCTACCTATTCACCTAGAATAAATAATCAGGCCAATGACACTTGGTACTGAATTCTTAACCCTGTGGTCTCTGCAAAGAGAACACTGTATCTGAAGATTATAATGAGATCAATTAGAACAACTAGAGAGAACTTATTAAATATTTTGATTCTGAAGAAGGGAGAAACATAGAATTAACCAAAAACTATTCATTTTTAAAAATTTTAATGAGTGGTCTCCAGCAAGTCACGTAACATCTTATAATACAAGGTGATATATCAGTTTGAAGATGAATAGAAGGAGATAGAAATAGATAGAAGTAGCATAGAAGTAGATTAAGATAACTATGCTCTTAAAAGAAAAAGCAAGGTTATGTTAACCATTTTTAATTTCTGGGTTTGCATTCCAAATATGTGCTACCTTTCCAGTCATTTAAAATGTTCATTTTCTTCTCGTGTCGCATACATTGCTATAAATTTAAACCCAAATTCCTACATCTTTAAGACTATAAACTCATCTGCATTATCTTATTAACCATAGATCTTTCTTATTTAATGTTTGAAAAGTTAGGTTGAGAAACAAATACAACACACACACTCATACACACCACATTATTACAAAAGCTTTTAAGGGTAGTGAGACATTAAAGGAAATGAAGGCGAACTAAAATGCCTGATAATTTCTTAAGGATATGAGATAGAGCTTCATTTGGGGGTAGTACTGTGAGCTCAGGATAAGAGAAGAAATTTGAAGGGGGCTTCAGAAAGTAGACAGAAACAACCCAAACACAATAGAGGAATGGAATACAGATAGGCTTTTTGGCACCAGGCTATACAGATTGGTAAGGCAGTGACTTGTGAACTATATTTACTGGTATGAGCTAGTGTGAGGCCCTTCTAGATGTTCAAAGGCAAGTGTGAGATACCAGACATGGGAATGTGGCATGAATGTGTTGGTTAGACCAGAGAGGGACTGAGGAGGAGGAGCTAGGGTAGTGTGTGGTGGATAAGTAGGCACTTTCATTTGGTAGGCAAATCAAACATGATTGTCAATGGATTAGAAGATTACAGACCCATAGTGGCTGACAGTTCCAATGTGGTAGACTGGATGAATGACTACCCCATTTTGAGTGAGAAGTAGGTTGGGTGATGATTATAGATGAAAAGGATGGGTATGCTGTAGACTTGTGTCATTTATTATAGAAAATTCCTCAATTTTCCTTAGGGAGAAATTACAAGATTAGTAGATTAGATAGGAAGAAGTCAATCTTTGAAGTCTTTGTTCTTCCTTGAAATAAAAATTGATTTATTTGTCACTACTTGGTCTCTGAAGACTTCAAGGATGCTATCTTATTATACAATGATGAAAAAATACTGCTAGTTTAAAACAGATCAAATTATAAAGCATGCCTTATGTATTCTTCACTCAGAGACGAGAGGACCAGACTCCCATGGACATGCACAGCACTTCCCCAGGATGAGAGAGCAAGATGGATTGTAATCAGAGTCCTACACATGACCTTCACTCCTCACAGCACTGCTCTCTGAATTCATCCACCCATCTGCAAAGAAATACCTGAGAGACTCTCAAATGAAAACTGGTGCCAGTTAATTCTCTGCCCATATGTGCAGCACTTGCTTATAACTCAAATCCTGCTGCTCCCAGGGATTTTCTGGCTCTTGGATGTTTGAGTGCTCGGACACTTTATAGACTGCTGGTATTGCAGCTGATGTTTCTGACCTGGTAAAGGAAACCTTAAATGGTGGTCAGGCACTAGGTAAGTAATTAACTCTAAGATCCCCAGGGGGAGCTAGCATAGCTAATACACAAGCACTATATCAAAACACTACTTCACCTAACTGCTCTGCACAGGGTGCCTCATTTTAGAGGCAGTTATTGTTAAGAAAGTGATTTCCAGATTAATTAAATTGTTTGATTGCTTTGTAATTAGGTTGGAGAAGTCCTGTGTCTTCACCACAGAGAAACAATCCGCAAATCTTTTTAAAAGGCATATGCTATACCCACTATAGATTATTAATGTGCTTTTAATAGCTGTCTGTTCACAAAGTGATAGTTTCGGGTTGCCTTGATTTTCTATCAGTACAGAGGGAATCCAAGAATTAATGATAACTGCCATTTGAAACTCCTGGTGGATTAAAGAGTAAGCCCCCATCTGAATCCTGTGTCATTACTTGATGATCTGCTTAAATGAGTTGTGACATTTTATACCATAATAATCAGTGCTGTGATTCTTATTTTGTGGGGGATTCTCAGGAACAAATTGGTAGTGCTTAAACATCTTAAGACCAAACTTCACAGAATGAAACCCAGGATCTTCTTGCAAGATGAATGCCAGCAGATAAACTGAGTCACAGAACAGTTATGCAGGATTCACAAGCTGGGTGACTTACAAAATAACAGTTCAAATCATCCAAGAAATCTGAGCCTATACCTCCATAAGCAACTGACACAAGGTGAGAGTATTCTCCCATTCATTTAGACACTTGTCTCAGAAACTGGCACCTCTCCAGATGTAATTGTAGAATGTTAATTAAACCTGGGCAGCTGCTTCAAATCTAAGTGACCACAGAAAAACCTTGATTGGCCTTCAGTGGAACTGTCTCTGGTAACTGTGAAGTGTTGACAGCAGGCCAATGAAGTAGACTCACAAGCCTGTATTTTCAAGTATAGAGCATTATACACAATAAACCAAGGCTTCCTTAAAATCTGGGCTCTCTGAACCAATTTTGGTTTCTCCCGTGTCTGTCTTATTGATCCTTCTGTAGCCAGCACCACTACATTCTGTCATCTAATTCATTTAACAGTTATTTATTAATCCTCTACTACATGCAGAGGAGTGGTGTCGTTTGATTTAGATTTAGAAAGATCCCTCTAGCAGTCTGTGGCCAGTGGGCCCCACGCAGGCAAGAGTGGAAGCAGGGAGATCAGTTAGGAGGTTACCCACATAGGCACGGTAGGAAATAACAGTGGACTGGTCAGGATGAATATGCATCTCAGGCATGTTCCAGTAGTAGAGTCAACAGGATTTGCTGAAAAATTTGACTGTGAATAATGGTGGAGTAAGACAGGAAACAAAGATGACTGCAAAATGTTAAGGCTAAGCAAATGGGCTGATGGTGGCATTAATTGAGATGGGGAAGAATGAGGGAGGACAGAGTTTGGGGGTGTGAGAGAAATTTAAGAGAGAAACCTGAAAATCTTCATAGGCTTTAAGCTCCTTTACTTTTGGAGGCACTACCTCAAATAATTTCAAATATATTAAAACGCCAACATATCAAATATATTAAAGTCTATTAAAAACTCATTCCCCATTATATGAAATTCTATATTACACTTAGTTGCAGCTTCCACATACATTTCTATTAACTAAATATATAAAATTCTGTTTTCTTTTTTGTTGTACTTTAGAGCAACAAAATAGATTTAATAGCATGATTAGTTTCAGATACTCAAACCAGTCAATAGTATTAGTAAAAGATTTGTAGAAAAGGAAAATCCTGTAGGTTAAATCCCGACACTAAGGTAATGGTAACTTCTACCAATTTGTCTCCTGTCACCATAGGTAAAGTGAAATGAAATCTAAGGACATGTATACTATATCCCATTTCTCTATTCCTCTTACTAACTTACAATTCTAAAGTGCTTGATGAGAGAGAAATTCTGGTTATTCATAGAGACACACAAAAAGTGTATTATGAATTCTCAGTGCCTAAACTAGTCCTCGTTGTATAGTAAACTAGATACATACCGTTTTTTTCCTAACTCAATAATTATGTATTAAGTTCTTTTTAATAGAAAAAAGGTTTGACCTTCTGTTATAACTAAATAGGGAAACAAGACAAAATTTGCTAAGAATCTACTGAGAGGATCAAATTTATACTTTTGCCAACCCTAAATTCATCATAAGAAACCAATTCTAGATTTCTACTTATGTGAAAGGAAATTTTCTTATATCAAAGCCCCCAAGTATATCAAAAATTCTTACTAAGAAATAACTTTTAATGAAGGTACCTTATCAAAAACATACTGTCAGAATAGACTCTTGCTAAATGTACATATAATGCTTTCTATGGAATGAATGATGAGGTTATAGGGAAGAAAACATGTAGGGAGTAGAAGGGAGATCCAATAACAAGTCAATTTCTCTGTCACAAGGCTCTCGCTGATGCCTGTTGTCTCCATCTCATGAAGCTGTTCCTCTGGAATTTGTGTATTGTATCTGAAACGCTGTGGCATTGACACGAATCCCTCAGAGATGTGCTATAATGGGTTCCTGAGAATGTTTTAGCTTTTCATTGACCCTTTCTTATTACTCTGAATTGATGTCACATCTCAAGGTGATCCTGAGTAAAGACTGGTGAATGTCAAGAGTGATGAAGAAAGTTGATTTTTAGTTCTCTGTTTTCCTCCCATCTACAGTAATTTATCTTCCCAGCAACAGAGAAGAGATTACTTTTAGCCTTTGTTTAAAGTTACTGAGTAGCATGTGTAAGGTCAAGGAAGGCGAGGTAAGAACACAACCACAGTTATAGACATTCCTAAATATCATGCAGTTTTATGAAATTTGGTGCATTTTTTAAATCTTGGATAATTAATCAATCTCTGAATCTGTATAAAAGACTAAGTTAATGAATGTAACCTAAGGTGTGCATATTATTTTTTTCTATCTTACCTGAAAGGAATTGGATTCTTTAATACAATTAGATACAAAGTATCTTTCTTTTCACCTAGAATAGGGGAAACTATCAGGACATCGGTTCAGCTCAGACTACTTCACATGCTAAGCAACTTCTTGTCTCAAGAGGTAGTATTCAAATTAAATGTTGCATATCTCTACACCTTGCTAAACAGTCTAAATGTATTCTCTATTATAAACCTTCTCCTATCAGGAACTGCTATTTAAAAAATAAACACTAGATTTAAGGTGGTCCCACTTAAATACTAAACGTTCCTTTGGCCTATGGTACACAGAATTCCTTGTGGAAGAAACAAAAAATAGGTGTATATATATTTTATCTTTTAAATACTCAACCATTTTTAAGTTTCTAACTCCAAAAGTAGGTTCAGACTTGAAAGAATCAAAGGCGTTAAATTATAGTGCTTCATAATAAAATACATGATAAAATAACTGACAAATTAGAATTCTGACTTTTAGTTTCCATAAATCATACAGATTTTAGAAATCCCCAAGCCCTGAAACTTTTTCTCCTCTAATAGTTCTCTCTCACTCTCCTCTTCCATTTCCTTGTATCAATAAACAATTCTCAATTTAGGGTGCACAGGAGAACCAACTGGGAAGCATTAAAATGCTGAAGTACAAGCCAAGCTCACTGCTTTTAAGTAAAGAGACTCTACTATTCTGCGAGGATTCAGATCCTTCAAATTTTCCTGTACACTGTGAGTCAAACCCAAAACTTCCACTTGCCCTTTACAGCTCTTAGCCAGGCAGCCTTGGATAATTTTTTTTCACTTCTCTATTTCCTCCTATAATTCAACTTTCCTCTTGCTTGTCTCAGGTAAACTAGTTCAATGTCCCTTTTATACATTCACCTCAGTGACCTCCAAGTATTCTCAAAACAGGGCTATGAAATGAAATCTCTACCCTATCAATCCAAACAAATAGCATCCTACCATGTCAACACTCTGGAAACCCCAATTGACCTTAGGGGTTCTCTTAGGTTAGTAAAGTAAGTTACTACCCTTCTCCTTACAGGTCCTGTTACTATTCTCTTCCAAATGCACCCAATTATTCCCACAATTTTCACTTCTTCTAAAACAGGTATACCCCTTAAGCTAAGCTGTGTATCATTTCTATGAGTTAAGATTAAAGTATATAAAAGGGAAATGCAAGAAAGAAAATACTCATTAACCATAATCTTATGTATATTTTTACTATCAACCTTAATGACTGGCTCATTCAAAACTGAGGCACCAGTTTTCATTTTAATCAAAGCCTAATAGTACAGGAATGAAATATTTTACTGAAGACTACATATTTCGTATTTTCACTTTTTTCCTGGGCAGAATGCCTACTAGTTCGTCCATATAATGAGTACATTTACAATTATTAGGGCAGGTAAAATCAAGTTGTGGAGTTTCAATTTAATAAGCACATTTTTATGTTTTAATTTTTATTTCAACAACAATTTTATGTGCATGATTTAAAAATTCAAGTAGTATAAAAAGGTATAAAATAAATACTCAAAATCTCTCCCAACCTCTACTCCAATATATCAGATCCATTCAAATACTTAAATAACAAGCTTTAGACCAATCTCTATTCCCTCACCCACAGTTCGACTCTTCATTTTTTCTTTTGTTAGGATGTGGATTTATTCACAAATTCATAAATACATATAAGTATGTATTATGTTTATTATGTATGAAAAATTGTGACGTAACATCAGGCACATAAAATCTGTATATGTACAACTGTGTGTGTCTATACACACATACAAATATGAATGTACACAATTCTATACTTGCTGGTCCTTAATAACCTATTCATAACTTTCTATATACAGATCTAAATCCGTGTTCAACATCTTTAACATCAAATACAATTCCATTATGTCTTATACCATAATTTACTCAGTCTTTTACGAAAGGGTATTTAGACTGATTTAAGTGTTTTGGTGATTTCAATGAATATCATCTGAGTACTTAAGTGATTCTACCCAAGAGCTAAATTCCTAGAAACAGAATAATTGGGACAAAAATGGATTTGTTTTCCGCTTTGGTTCTTGAAACATTACTCTCCAAACACTACTGCTTTATACCATCATTCTGGCACCTGCGGGGAGAGAGCGTTCCTCAATTCTACCAGTACTGATTTTTTTTTTTATTTTGGTGGCCTCACAATGTTTAGCTATTGCTCTCTTTAGAATATGAATGAAGCCAAGCATCTTTCAATATATTAACCAACCGTTTGTGTACAAACTATGTGGTTCACACTATTTCTGCGAGTTGTTTAATTAGCTTTCTTTTTGTTATTAACTTGTTCTATTGGGGTTATTTTTGGTACATTGAGGCAATTTTCTCAGTACAGTGAAGATGTTTCTGCCATTTGCGCTTATCTCTTAAAGGTCTTTCAAGTAACTTTTCTGCAGAAAAATTTTATTTAATGAAATTTACTAACCATTTTCCTTTGTGGATTTTAGGTTATGTATCTTATTTGGAAAGACCATCACCATTCCCAAATTATTTTCTAAACATAACCATATTGTGATACTCTTATGGTTATTTTAAATTTAATTTCTTCCTATATCTGATTGGGATTTGTTTGGTGTAAAAAATAACAGTCCAGGATATTTCTTTACTAGTGGCTAATCAAATGGCCCAAAATCATTTGTTAGCTTTGAATAATCTATATTTTCTCCAATGATTTAAGCAAGGCACATATAAGGATGCTAAGTTAGCAAGATGCCATGGAGAGAAAGAGTAAGGTAGTAAATGATGAGGAGCACAGAGGATGGGATGAAAAACCAGAATAGAATGAGGGCCAGTTAGAAATATCTTTTTTTCCCTTTTTTTTTTAAAGATTTATTTATTTATGCATTCAAGAACTGGGGTACAGACCAGAGGTGCAGGGGGTGAGATGACCCACCAGAGATAGAGAACGGAATAGGACAGGCAGATCTACTGAAATACACTGCTGAGGGGAGCAGCAGGCAAGCCAGGAAAAGTCTGCTGTGCCATGCGGGTAGCTCCCTGGCTGGGGATTGAACCCATGCTGCAGCAGCTGAGGATAGCTTCACAATGCTGCGCCTTAACCCCTTGTGCCACAGGGAGGCTGCCAGTTGGAAATATCTTTAGAGCAGTCTCCCAGGAGATGGGGATGGGATGGGTATCAATTATTTTTAAATCTTCCCAAGTGATTCCAATATGCATTCAAGACTGAGAAATACCACTTTAAATTTTGCAAAAGAAAGTGAATATTACAGATTGAGTTGTTCTCTACCCTTACTGTGTACGAAAATCCTGTGGGAATCTTTTTGAAAGATACACAGCAGGCCCTCAATTAAGGTCGACTCATTTCATGTTGTTTCGTTATGAAGTTGATGAGAAAAGCAAAATCCTGGCCCACTTTGACAAAATGACCTTATTAAAGGACCTGGTTTCATTATTGCTTAAAGTTGCAGTTTCCATGAAACTATCTTGGATCTTAAATGAGGAGTTACTACTGTAGAATGATGTCACGCCAGGCACCTAAACTTTCTGGTATAAATAATCTTGGGGCCCAGGTAGTTGTTTTCACTCCACATGTGATTCTAATATGCAGCTAGGCTTCAGTACCTATGGTGCAATATTTCTCAAATCAGAGTGGATCCGAGTCATCCTGAGGATTTGTTAGATCACAGATGCCGGTTATCATCCCCCACAGTTCTTTAACTAGTAGGTCTGGGTTGGAGTCAGAGTTTGTAGCTAACTAGTCTCCTGGTGTTACTGTTTGTCTGGGGATTGCTATGATCAAAGCATGAAATGTTTTTCTTTAATTGAATGATGTAATTAAAGATCATGATTTTTAACACTCCAATGTAAATGAATGAGAGATTTGATGGAAGGGACACAAGTAGTGGGAATACACAGAAAGAGGGAGCCCCAATCTCAGTTTACTGAAATGGTCTTGAATCTGGGGAAACAGCAAAGTGCAAAACACATTTCAGAGAGAAAGTAAGACTTAACAGGGAGAGTATAACAAAAGACAGTGCTAATTTGGGTGACTGTGTAGATGACATTGCTAATAACAGAATTTGTAATATTAATCTTGGTGTTGGGTAACAGTGGACTTATAGACAGGGAGAAAGCTCCAGGTGAAGATAAACTTGGCATCTGTGCTCAGAAGAAACGTACAGGCCAAGATAGAGCTGTGTGAAAAACCAACACACTCATGAAGCAGAGGCCTTGGTCAAAGAGAGCCTGTCATAAGTGAAAGGGTGACAGAGGGTGTAACCTAAGGGATCCTAGTAGTTGAAATGGATGAGAAAAAAAAAAAAAAAAAACAAAAACGAGGCAAAAAGAATGAAAGTACAGAAGAAAATATCATAGGAGGCAAGGGAAGAAATATGTTTAAGAAACAGTTTCCTCATGAGAACTACACCTGAGGAGAGAAATCAGATACTGTCCCAAAATAAACTAAGATATAAGAAAAAAAAATGATGATGGTATTAAAAAAATAAAAGAGCAGGTTCCTGGTATCACCTGCAGGGTGTTCTGGTGAAATAATAGTATTTTAGAAGGAAGTTGCTCGATTTGACCACCGGTCATCACAGCTTTGGTGGAGCAGTAGGGAGTGGTAGGGAGCAGTAGGGAGTAATATACGAGAATGTCATCCCACACTCATGGCCTATGCTGGCCTGAATTAGCTTCCTAAGGCCCCAAAAGGAGGAACTGCTAACTTGTTTTACTAAAACATACAATAAACATCATAAATAACGTCTATATTTGGTTATTAATTTGATCAAGCTATAATTTAAAAGATATTACAAATGTTATAATGGTTAATAATTTCACAGAATGTTTGAAAAACCTATATTAAAAATGTGCTTTCAGGCGGAAAATGGATAGGATAATGGCTGAGCGGCTAAAACAAGCTGCTACCTTATAGGATATGAAGCTACAGCAAAACAAAATTTTGGTGCTTCCCCTATAGGCTAGAGTCTGATTTACAATTTTCGAATCTTAGCGCTGAACAATTTTACTTAGGGCATTCTAAATTAACAACAGCATTTTTACTAAAAAAATAAAGGAAAAAGTTCTGCTATATAGTTTCATACAGTCTTTTGACAGCAATCAAAAGCAGACCAAAAAAAGGACATTTTATTCAGCATTATGTCATAGAAACACGGCAATCTCCACTTGCATCTCCACCCCATCCACAGACACGTGCCTTCTAGGTGGATGTTAGGTAGCAGAAAGCAGCAAATGCCCATCCCCCCATGGGGCTGAGGAAGGATAAATTAGACTGAGGGGATAACTTTAGTACCGCTACTAATATTGGAAAACGCTAAACATAAAACTCTTTAACTGCTTTAAACTGGAGGCAGATGGTGAGAATGGAAGCAATATGCACATGGGATTTTGCTGCTGAAACGTTTAAAATCCACAGAAAAGGAACTGCTCACTTTTAAAATAACTTTTAAAAGTCTGATTCTAAAGGTAACATATGTTCCTGGTGGAGGACTTGGAAAACACCATTACCTTATATAAATGAAATTGGTAATCCTAATGGTCACTACTAGTGGAGTGTCCCAGTCTATTATTGATAGTATGTACATGCATATAGAACATACTTTCAAATAGGATCATGAACAATATTCAGTGTTTGAATCATGCTTTTTGTAATTAGGCTGCAATTATAATATATTCCTAGGCCATGAGACATTTTTTAAAATGCCATGACTTTTAAAGGCTGCAAATAAATCCATCATACACATGGCCTACAATCTAGCCGTCAGTCTTCTCACTATTTAATGTTTAGGTTTTGCTATTATAGAGTTATAAATAATGCTGCAATTAATATCCTAAAATAGGTGTTTCTGAGTGCTTTTCTGATGATTTCCTAAAATTATATGTCATGAAGTACAAAGGATAGTTCAAGTGATATGAACTATTCTCAGGGTTCCTGACAAAGTATCACGCTGCTTTCTAAAAAGATGAAATTGGCATTAATGTACTGAGAATGCCCACCTTCATCATGCCATCATGAGAAATGATGTTTGCTTTTTAATATTTGCAAATCACGTGAAAAATGGTTGTTATTTTAATTTGCATTTATTTGATTAGTGTGAGGTTGAACTTTGATTTGTATATTCGTTTCTATGTCTTCTTTTTGAGCTGTTCATGTCCTTTGTATTTTTATTTAGTGGATCATTAGAATTTCTCTTACATTCATTTAAAAGAAAGCCTTATAACTGAACAATGTTAAACTTCTGCCATTATATTTGCCACAAATATTTCTCAGTTGTTAGTATTTTAATTCTTTTCATTTTGCAGAATTTCAAAATCTTTTTTTAAAGACTTATTTATTTATGCATAGAAGAACTGAGGTATAGGCCAGAGGTGTGGGGTGGTGAGAGGATTCACCACAGACAGAGCGGGGAACAGAAAAGGCAGATTGAAACACACTGCTGAGGGGAGCAGCAGGCAAATTGGGAGAGGTCTACTAAGACATGTGTGTTGCTCCCTGGCCAGGGATCAAACTCATATTGCAGAGGTTGCAGATAGCTTCATAGGTCAAGTCCTAACCCCTTGCACCACCAGGGAGGCCCCAGAATTTAATTTTTTTTTAAGATTATTTATTTATACAAGCACTGGGTACAGTCAGAAGCAGGGGAGGGTAAGAGATTTCACCAGAGCCAGAGCAGGGAACTGACGAAACACACTTCTGAGGGGAGCAGCGGGCACGGCAGGAGAGGTCTGTGCACCATGTGGGACTCTCGCCGGGAGGCCGGGGATCGAACCAGCGCAGCAGAGACTACGGGCAGCTTCACAGCCCAGCACTCAACCGCTGCACCACCAGTGGAGGCCCATAGAATTTCAAAATCTTAATAAACTCATATTATCAACCTTTCCCTTAGTGATTTCCTCCATTTATTGTATGCTCAGAACTCATTTTCCTATCCTAACCATATTAAGTAATCCAACTACACATTAATTTTACATTTTAGGGGCTAATTTTAAATCCATATGAAAATACTTTGAGTATATAGTGTGAAAGAACGCTCACCTCACATTATTTTCAGATAGATCCCCAGCTTCCCAGTATCACTGTTGATTAAATGATCTCTTTCTTGGTAGTTTGTGATGTTTCCCTTTTCACATCATCATCAATCCTTGTCAATTTTTATTTCGTGTGAGAATGACTGTTGCACTGTTGTTACTTTATGATGCATGTAAGCTCAGGTAGGGAAACCTGACTCACTGAATTTACTTGATCAATTGTATTTACTCAGTCTTCCAGATGTACCCTAGAGTCCTGATGTCAAGTGACTGTTGTGGGTATCTGTCATCTTTAGGGCCACCCAGTATCTTTTGAGCAGTTTCCCTGTAGAAGAGGAACTTCCATTATCATGAGAACTGCCTCACAAGGGGACACCCACTGTTCCAGCCTCCCCTACAATTCATATAAACATAAGGTTATTCCAATCAAGACTAAATCAGCTTTGATTTGAAAGAGGCACTAGAATTGGTGGGAGCAATTCAAAGCAATCATTTTTGGTGGCAAGAGAGTGCCAGGATCCCTTTTGGGGAGAAATGCTGTCAGAATTTTTGGAACCTAGGGATCAAATATAGCAGTGGCTAGGACCTGCTGTGACACAGGGATGTTGTCTGGGTGTTTTCCAGGCTATGTGGCTTCCAAGGTGCACCCTGTGACTATACTGAAATTTCTCTATGCCACCTAGTTCACTTTAATAAGATCCTCCTCTGCTTAAACTAGATAGACTGAATGTGAAGGAATGTTAGACACACACACACACACACACACACACACACAGAAGATGCTGATTGGAAATGCTTTAGAACTATAATTTAATGTGGGTAAATGATAATATTGGCCTTTTCTCTAATGAACATGATATATGTTTCCATAATTATTTAGCATTCAAATGAAGTTTTATTGTTTCTTTATAGCAATCTCCTTTTTTCTTTCTGGTTAATTCAAGACAAAGCATTTTATGCCCCTTGCATATGGGGGGATATGGGAAAAGAGTATGGGATGCTATCATGAATTAATTCCTTTCATTATCATTTCTGATTATAGTTGGTGAAATATAACAACAATTTCTATATATTCATCTTTCATACAATCTACTTAGTGAATGCTTTTATCAATTTTAATATTTACTCACTTAATGCTCCTGAATATTTTAGGTTATTTATAGCATTTGACTACAGCAAATTTTTACCACCTTTGAGTTATAGATTTTACTCTAGTTTTATGTGTGGCTTGACTGAAAAGAATCCTGAGAATAAAGTTAAATATTAGTGAGAAGAGATTTTAGTAGAAGACCTCTCATATTTTGCTAAAGTAAGCTAGTGGCCAATAGTCTAAATAAGATATATCTTACTATGTTATGGAATTCTCCATTCACTCTCATTTCCTAAAGAATTTTTAGCAGAAATGGATGTTTGATTTTCTAAACCGCTCATTCCACATCCATTTAGATGGAACATTTGAGCCACTGCTATGATGTATTAGTAGTGTGCATAATGTTAATTCAATTGACATCCTTGGAATAGACCAGCGTAGTTTATAGTAAGTAATCCTTAGTGTTCCATTAAATTTTAACAACTATATTTCAAAGTGAAGTGTATTAGCAGTTTCCTTAGTCTGTACTGTATGAATATGTCCTTATTATTTTCTTCTGTGATAGAAAAGGAAATCATTGCTTTTATGCTAATACACTATCTTTAAATGTTTAAAAATTACACCTAGATGCATATTTGACTCATTAATTAATTGTAAAGCCCTACTCCCCACAGTCAGTCAAGGGATTTACCATGTGCTTATCTCTAACTCACCTATCACATCTTTTTTAAAAAAAATTTATTTATCTATCTATTTATTTATTTATACAAGCACTGGGTACAGTCAGAAGCGTGGGAGGGTGAGAGAATTCACCAGAGCCAGAGCAGGGAGCAGAACAGACTGATGAAATGCACTGCTGAGGGGAGCAGGGGGCAGCAGGAGAGGTCTGCGCGCCATGTGGGACCCTCGCCCGGTGGCCGGGGATTGAACAGGTGCTGCAGAGGCTGTGGGCAGCTTTGCAACCCAGCGTTCAACCACTGTACCACCGGGGAGGCCCCACCTATCACATCTTAAAGAATATTTACAACTTCTGTTTTTCTATCAATGCTTACCATAGAAACTTTTATACTCCACAATTTCAGGTCTACAGTTCATTTTAATTTTTTTACAGGATTGATTTATTGGTCATAATACATATCACTTAATATCTTTTCAGTTTTTTATATCATTCCCATTGATATAAATATGATATTTTGTGGCACATACACGATTTTTAAAAACATAACCAAACACCTCAGTCAGGGATGTCTCAGCCTTAGCTGACAGCAGGCCTTGCACTAATGAGGTTGAAGCCTCAAACCCATGATGTGCTTGCTCTCATCTTCTGTATATTTTTAAGTGAGTTTCTCAGGAAAGACGTGGGAAGTATACCACATGAGATGTCAAATGAAGGATTATGCATTTTTCTATATATCTATAGGTATACCTATATATAATTTTAGCAAGCAGAGTTTTTTAACAGTAACATCATTACCTAGAAATTAATAGAAGAGACCTCTGAAGAACTTTACTCTTTTAGAAGGAATTAGTTTTGTTTCTGTTCAGATGTTCATAGATGGTTTTCATCCATTGTTTGAAAACTACAAAGTCACAGGCCTGTAGCTAGGGCAGTTTTGTTTCTTTGTTTTCATTATTTGTGGCTATTTTACTAAATTTTGTTCTTTTTCAACTTGGAAAAGTTTTCATTAACATTACCTTTGATGCTTTTGTTCCATTTATCTGGCTCCCCAACAAAAAGATATATTGTCACAGATGAATGAGCCCCCAATTTATCTGACGTGAATGCTTACTACAAGAAAATATAGTTTCTGACATATAAGAAAGATCAGGTTGCTGCAAGGGCAATGAACTTCTGAGCAGCTTATAAAGCAGCTATTGTGGTGGGAGATGGTTACATATGTTTTGGTTGTTGGCACACTAACTCTGATGTCAGGTATGCAGCAAAGGAGGTGGAATCTACCTTTGGTCTTCTGCCTTCTGGAATGTCATACTCTTCCTGAGATCTAGTCATGAGTTGACTATTTTAAATCATGAGAATGTGTGCTGTACTTACAGAAAATTCCTCCTAAGGAGCAATCATTGTTATATTCTTAATACCCAGTATTACTGCCATTTTACAAATCAGGGACAGATGTCAGATATTTAATGAAAAGCATGATTAGCTAGCTACCAAACACACAACCTCTAGTCAGCTGCTACTCTGAGGTATGGTAATGTCACCGAGTTCAACTTTGCTATTCTAACGTCTATCTTGCTAGTATAGACAACTTTAGGAAACAATATGGTAAGTAGGATTCAGGTGAGATAGGCACATATTCATGACAGGAATTGGTTAAGGCTTCACTTCACCAAGGGAAATGAACATTCATTGCTGATGTCAACAGAGAAGCAGGATGGGGGATGTGTGTGTGAGGTATAAAAACATCTTCACAGATCTATTGACAAAGCAGAAGGCTATGGCTTATATGACATTTGTTAGGGGGTAGGAGAGGTATCTATATCTCTTGGTGTTAATTCCACCTGGGTCTTTAGGGGTGGGAGAAGAATCTGCATTAGGCCTTTCTTTTTTTAAAATCTAAACTGTCAAATGAAAAGACTAAGACTAGTGATAAGCTTAGAATTCCCATTTTCTACTGAAATAATGGCACAAAATTGGGGCCTCCCTGGTGGTGCAAGGAGTTAAGTCTCAGCACTATGAAGGAATCACAGCCACTGCAGCATGAGTTTAATCCCCTACCAGGGAACTAACCCCCATGGCATAGCAGATCTCATCTAGACGGTCTCGTCTGCTTCTCCCCTCAGCAGTGTATTTTAGTCAATCCCCCTCTTAGGCTCCCCACTCTGTCTCTGGTGAATCCTCTCAACTCCCCCTCCCCACAACTCTGGCCTTCACCTCAGTTCTTGTATGCACAAATAAATAAACCTTTAAAAAAATAATAGCACAAAATTACCAAATGTGAACCAACTCACATATTGTTTTTCTTTGAATTTCAAGGTTGTTGGAATATTTTTATTCCCAAACCAAGTTACTAATTCCACAAGGAAGTGGGTTTTTTAACCAATTAAGAAACTTACTTCATTCTGCATTTGGCATATTTTAAATGATTTGCATCTCTAAACAATGAAGTGGGCATGTACTTTGTCCCAGGATCTCTTCCTCTCTCTCTCTCACCCACACACACACACTGCTGTCCCTCCTCCCAAATGTTTTCCCCTTCCCCTACCCTTAAAATCTTCAAAACTAAACTCTCTCCTTTAATGACTGGCTGGTCATTTTGGTAACTATTATATGTTCTGGAACATTCCCATATGTGCAAAAGAAAGCTTTTATACCAAAATTGCTCCATTTTATAAATATTCTACCACAAATTAAGATGTATTGCTACTCCAGATGAACAAAGAGATGACTTCAAAGTGTGCCTGTGAGGCTCACACACCAGGACAGCCAGTTTTCCCATCACAAGTCCTTCCAAAGGGAACAGGCATCCTTGGGTATGAATGAAATGAGCAAGTGACCACCCCACACATGCCGTGGTCACTCCCCATCTTACTCCAACTTGCTGTTCTGCCCTCTTTTCCTTAATATTGTAGATGCTGAGAGATCATTTTTCATCAAATGCTTAACTACAAAGAACATGTCACCAAGGCAGAATATAGGCCAGTATTATAAGTTCTGAAAACACGGGGTTAAAAAATTTTCTTTTAAAACAAAAGAGCAAGAAATATAGAATTATAGCCTCAGAAGGAATATTCTAAAGGAATTATTAGAAAGAAAATATATGTATCCCACTTTCCTCTTTTAACAGAAAAAGAAACTAGGGCCAAGCGAAGATAAGAGAATTATTCAAAGCCACCCTTGCTTGAGAGCAGACAACCATGTAACTAAGAAATTTAATCTGGAAAACAGCTTCTTTGTAGCCAAAAAAAATGGTGACCACTGCCCATGTGATTAAATGCTGTTTTTTTTTTTTTGTTCAACCTCTGATACCTTAATAGATGGACCACTTTAGAATGTGTATGCTTTGGGGAATCCTCACGTGCACCCATATCACAGCTTCTCCACCAGTGAGGAAGAGGGCTGCAGGAGGCTCAGCAGCAGTACAGGGGATGCCTGGTTTTCATGAAAATAGCTAACAATTTTCTCTCTCCGGCCACTGTTAACTGGGTAGGTGCCTTTTCCTACCAATCATCTTTGACTGTGACTAGGTCACATGGGGCATGTTAGTATTCTATCACTTTGCTTATGTTCTCACTAACAATTACTCTTTTCATGTATCACAGCAATAGAACTCATTCCCAAAATAACACAGGAATTTTTCTCTCTTCTTAAATACAACATAAGTGCAAATTATAACAATAAAATTTTCGTAAACACTTGTGTTTCTTTTTAAAAAAGTGGGAAGCCAAGTTCTTTAACAGAGCCAAGTCAGAAACAAACAAACAAACAAACAAACAAACAAACAAACACAAACATAAAAGAAAACCATTGATCTCAATGTATCAAGCTCCAGAGAGAAGAGTGACTCAAAACTCATCTCTGGAAATGTCCCAGGTCTCCCTGATCCCTGCAAACAACATCTTCAGGGCCAGATTCCAGGGTCTTTGCTGGGAAGAGTGTAAGAAGCAAAGAACATGAAGCAGGGTTCTAGATCTTGTTCTACACTAACAAGCCATGGGATTCTCATTCCTTAGCATACCGGGTCTCAGTTTCCTTAGTTTTCAAATGTGGATGCATCATGCATGTGCACACGCTAGATCTTTAGCTAAAACTAAACATTATTCTCCCGACCAAAATGTGCCAAAGGTGGATCTTTACTGGCTAAAGCAAAAGTGGAGTGAGAGAGCTGCAAACCCCACTTTCAAATCACCTCTTCCTGCACCCTACCCCTAAGTTAGCAGCCCCTCTGGAACTGGTGTGGTTTTGATCTACTGGAGTTGACTCTTTAAAAAATGCATTCATTTCCCAAATCAGCTCTAAGCCAAAGTAAGTACACCAGCTGAGGGACCTCTAAAGGCTGGCAATGCCAAAATGAAAATATCACAGACGACTACAAATGCATCCCAGCAGAGACTGTTACAAGGATGCCACATTCCATTGTCAGCAACCCACTTGGAGATTCCAACCAGCTTGTGTTCTAATTTGCTTCCTGTTTAACACTATGGTGCCCTATCACTTTAACTACTTTAATGCTTGCTGCAAAATAATTTCATAACTATGAAATTAGATTGGTTACAATACTTCAATAGTTTTTAAAGCCTCACACTGTCACAGCACTTTAAAATATCCCAAATACTAACATTTAAGCAATCACATCAGGTTGCAAGGGCAAGTTCTATTGTTTCCATTTTCTAAAAAAGGAGGTAAAAAACTTTGGAGAGATTTGCCAAAAAAAAAAACAAAAAAAAAACCCACTGCTGATAAGTGGTAGAATTGAGCCAAAATCCAGATGTACCTGGAGATCCAGTTTTTATTATACACACCATTTAATACTTTATCAGTTATTAAAGTTCTCAAATTTAAAAGGGTCTAGTAGCAGGATTACACAGTAGCTGGAGGTTTCTATAGCACAGTCTAGCCCTTCATGCCAAAGAAACAGGAACACATGTGAGGTGTGGACAGCTCTGTCTCTGCACACAACAGCACCTTCACTTGCCCCCACTGACCAACACTCAGTCATCACGCTGTCACTGGCAACAAAGATCCTAGACACTTAATAGATGTAGTTATTGTTTCACCTCAGGAGAACACGCTTGATGTACTTAGATATGTGTAAAGCTATTTCGGTGCCTACACAACACATTCTTGATGCTTATTAAATGTCATTTGCAGCAAGCATTAAAGAACATTTCCTGTGGACACAACCTCTGACTGTTAAGGCCTCAAAAACTAAAGTCAGATAGCAATTGACAGCCCAACACCGCAAATATAAGACCAGAGAAGGCCACAGTTTAAACAAAACCTTCCTTGGGGCTTCCCTGGTGTGCTAGGGGTTGAGTCTCAGCACTATCACCTCTACAGCCTGAGTTCCATACCAGCCAGGGAAATAACCCACATGGTGCAGCAGACCTCCTCTGTCTCTCCCGCTGCTCCCATCAGCAGTTTATTTCAGTCAATCTGTCTGCTCTGCTCCCTACTCTGTCTCTGGTGAATCCTCTTACCAACCCTCCCCCCGCAACCTGTACCTCTGGCTTATACCCCAGTGCTTCTACACACACAAAAAAAAGAAAGAAAACTTGCCCAGATGAGGCTAACAAACTAATTAAAGTTGATCATGTTGATTTATGTTCTTCTAAGAACAACAATCTGGAACCATCAAAATATTCATCAGGGGATGTAGCTATAGTACATTCACAAGATAGAATATTTTGTATTCCTTAAAACCAAGTTTTGAAAAAAAAAAGATTTAATGGTATGTCAAAGTGTAGTACCAAAATAAAATGATCTGGGCACAAAATTATGTCTATAAAACCATACTTATATATGTGCATATAAATGTACAATTTTTATGCACAATTTAAGTATGCATATTATAAAATTATAGTAGACTTAGATACATAAAACACACGTATTTAGACAAATACCCAAATGTTAAGTAGTTAATTCTGAGTGGCAAATAAGAACACAAATGACTTTTATATTCTTCTTTATAGTTTCTTGCATTTTCCAAATTTTCTAAAATAACTATGCACAACTTTTGTAAATAGGAAAAAGGTAATTTTAAAGACATTAAAAAAAATCTAAACTATTTACATTTTATTGAAGCATAGATCATTTCTTCTTTCTAAAACTCAATGACTTGTCTTGAATGTATGCTCTTCTAAATTTTCTACACCTCTCTCCCATAAGCCCAGAGAAATCAAATCTATTATCAACATCAATACAGGAATGTTGAAGGATGCCTCTTATCCATAGCTGAAATGTCTAAACTCACGATGGTTACCACTGTACCTGCATCTTAGCATTTCAAGAGAAGCTCTGTAATTACACACTGTTACTCCTAACATAAAAGCTTAGAACTTAAAAAGGCTGCAATTTGCATGGGTTTGTAGAAAAGTACTCACACATTGCTGCAGTAAACACAAAAATCTGCATTAAAGCCTCATTAAAGCTGAAATTATAATTATGCCAGGGCGAGTAAGTTCAAAGATAGAGATGGCATTACTGTACATGATACTTAAGAAAATGCTCTTTAGCATATGCACTTGAATTTAAAATACACTTTCAAACCTCCTTTACAGGTCACCCAATAGGTACAAGCTTATTTGGGTTGAGTTAAATGGTGGGCACTTAATGAAGACAGCTGCTGCTCCCTACACTAATGGGGCCCCCGCCTCAAGTTCTTTATCTTTATGGAACAGTTTAGTCTCCCTGTGACACTAATCCACACAACTCTCACCAGCTAATGGGCTGAAGAAGACAGACTGTGTTTACCTGTGGCTGAGGATGTCTAACTCAAATTCATAGATAATTTGTGGGTTAGCTGGTAAAGTGTACCAGAAGCAAAACAGTACCAGAAAAACAGAAGTCCCTGTGGCAGTCCCTGAAGCTGTCCAGTGAGCCCACCAAGTTCTGAAAACCTCAAGGGTGAGGAGACAAGCAAGTTAGCAAGGATTTTAAATCTATCTTTTTACTTTGTGGGTGATCATTTATCATGTATCTTTTAAAAAAGGGCAACCTTAAACATAAGACAATCTCCTTTATTTCAATTAGGAGATAGAGTGAGTGAGTGAGTTAGTGTGAGTGTGTGTGTGTGTGTGTGTGTGTGTGTGTGTGCCAATTTGAACAAAAACTTTCAGGGACTAAGGGAACATAATAACACATGTCATTTATGTTTTTGGACAATGAAATGTATAATTATCATACTATATGAGATTTAAATGTGAAAATGTCTAATCCTTAAGTAGACAATGTGGACAAACCAGTTGTTTTAGTTCCTATTTCTAATATTTTACAGAATTTGAAATGAAAGAATCTCCTATCTCACTAACTTTCAAGAAAAATGACTATTTTGAGATTTTTCATTTCTTGATAATTCTTTCCCTTCAGAATTTGTAAGAATCTCTTTACACACACACACACACACACACACACACACACACACACTTAAGAATTAATTCCCAATGTCTATTTTCTATCAAAAAGAACAGCTCACATTTCCCTAATTTCAGTGAAATACTGTCCTGTGCACCTGGGAGGAGGATTAGCACCTTAGCAACTAACCTATTAAGGAGAATGAAAGGCAATGGCTGTTTCAGCTTTTAGTATGGGTGAAACATTATATTATGTGCAAGCTAAATGAAAGACTGGTTAAAACTACCTTCAAAATAAACTTATTATGACAATACACTGTGATATGTGGGGCTTTGTAAGTATTCAGATATTTAAGAGGATTCTCTGATGGGGTGGGGGCAACAAAACTGGCCTTTGCTTCTAGAGCTTCTTTATTAACAGTTGCTTACTCTTTTTACAAAAATTTGTTAAGTGCCTGATAGGTATTACCTACTTGATAAAATTCACCACTCCCTATTTCTGGGAATCCTATCTTCTGGAAGTTTCTGAGACATTACATTCTTCTCTTTCCCCCCAAGTATCTGCTTCTCAGTTTCTTGTTCTCTCAGATCCTCTAAATGGCAGATTGTAGTCTCAGCCAAGCTATGCTTTTTTCTTATTCTAAAACTCCATCTTTCAATGATTTTGTCCTTTTCCAAGCTCATAATTATTTAGTAATGAATGGCTTCTAAACTGTTATCACCAGCACAGACTCAACCTCTGAGTTGCCATCCACACAGCTGTTTATTTATGTCAGATGTCTAATGGGCATCTCAAACCCAGTATCTTGTCTCCTTGTCTCCTCAATCTTGGGAAATGCCCCTTCTACCCATCCTACTCATCTGGAAGGCACCTTTGATTCTCTCTCTCTTCCTACATCCAGTCTATTACCCAATAGAGCCAATTCTAACTTGAACAATATGAACCTAAGACCTAACTGGTACTCTTGTAACCAAATATTCCCCTCCAAAACCACAGCTAATGTATAAACACAAAAATGTTGCAAGATTTTAATTAAAAAATAATGAAGAGTCCTTCTTAGTGTAAGAACAAAGAAACAGACACTAGTACCACTTGTTAACACAAGGGAACTCTAAAATTAAATTTAGGAGTCAGTCTTCAAAAGTTTCAATTTAAAATGAAGTAGAGAATAAAAGGCCAAATCAAAGGCTATTGAGATTAAAATCTCCTGTATTGAGAGATTAGGGATATATGAAAGATGTCAGTCATTAAATTATTATTAGGAAGAGATTACATGTAAATACTGCAGTCTTCTCAAAGGAAAAACTGATAAAATAAGGTCATGGATCTGCATGAAGGAATTAAATACTCATGATACTGGTGTATACCCCTGACTAGTGAGTCAACACAAAGCTATACCCAAAATTAGGAAAACACACTGACTGACGTCAGTCCATCTGATTTTATCATTCTTTTCCTTAAGCAGGAAGGGCAAGATGTGTCATTACTCAAGCCAACAATTGGCAGTTACACAAAGGCTAAAGATTAAAAAATAAAATTGTGAGGGCAGCATGGAATATTAAAGATAGCATTCTATATAGCTCAGAAAATAACTTATGAAATACTGAACGTCAGAGACAGATGCATTGTGACATCACAAAACTTGGATATACACACTACATTAAGAAATCTGATCTTGGGGCCTCCCCGGTGGCGCAGCGGTTGAGCGCTGGGTTGCGAAGCTGCCCGCGGCCTCTGCGGCACCGGTTCGATCCCCGGCTGCTCCCCGGCCACCAGAGGAGGGTCCCACATGGCGCGCAGACCTCTCCTGCCGCCCGCTGCTCCCCTCAGCAGTGTACTTCGGTCCTTCTGCCTGCTCTGCTCCCCACTCTGGCTCTGGTGAATTCTCTCACCCTCCCGCGCTTCTGACTGTACCCAGTGCATGTATAAACAAAACAAACAAATAAAATAAATAGATAAATAAAACATGCCTCTATTAAAAAAAAAAAACTCTACTTAAAAAAATAAATAAATAAAAAAAAAATAAAAAAAAAAATCTGATCTTGGACCCATTGATGGTTTTTTAAAAAACAGGTGATTCCAACATGATGCTCAAGGGGGACTAAGGTTATCTATATGATTTACTGCTTTTAACCAACACATAATGAAACTATGAGGACGCTGAGCATGAAGTTTTAAAAGTTTAAGTTGATTTTGCTGACATCTGCTTTTAATTATAGCAAAATGACACTAAGTAATTATATTGTAGATTCCTCTTGGGTTAAAAAATTTTCTATTATTTTAAAGAAAGAGTGGTTTATTAGGCCATCAGGAAACATAATTTCTATTGAGGCGAACAATCAATTTGCTATGACTCAGTGGGCACATAATCTTATTTTGTCCTATTCCCCAAAAAACAAAGCAGCATAGAAACCATTTGTCTTGTGCCATCATGCCCCTGAGGCCAAAGGAGGTCACCCCCTTGCTGAATGGGTATTTTTACAAAGATCTACAAAGCAGAATTAAACAGTTTGGCAAATATTTTGAACATGGAAAACCAGCTAAAGGGTTTTTTAATGAATGTCACAAAATAAATGAAACAAAGACACTATTGCACTTGGGGCTGTGTCCCTAGCCTCACCTCTTCTCTAAGGAGAACTCTTTCACTGACACCTAAAGATCATTCCTCTCTATTGACTTAAGTTGTTCTCATCAGCAAACTAAAATCCACAAGTAACACTTTCCCCTGTGTGCTGCATACGACCATGCTGGCACTGCAAATATCTGAACAGGAATAGGTAAGTGCTTAACTGCTCTGGTGGTCTAGGGAGTTGAGAGATAATGCTTTACTACCCTTTTTTTTTTTTTTTGGTTTGCAATCTTCCTTCCTTTTTAGGCTAGTCTATAAAGTTTAGGAAGGATTCAGAACTCTTGTTGCTCAAAAGTTCTTTTACTGCTTGGGAAAAATTACCCTAGGTGGACAGACTAAGGGTGTGAGAAGGTAAAGAAATCAGTTACAGATACTAAACTTATCAAGCATGAAGTGAGCAGAGGAAATGGTGAGCCTGGAACAAGTGATTCATACAACAAGACCATGCGTGTTAAGAAAATAAAAACCTGCAGCATCTAACCAAAATTCAAAGGAAAGAAATTAAACTGAGATACTAGTTCATAAAAAAAATAAAAATAGAAATAAGAAAACCTTATATTAGCTAAAAAAAAAAAAAAAACACTATAGAAATAATAAATACCAAAGCTTAAGAGAGATTATTGGTATGAGTACAAAATTTAATATTTATCTCTTGGAGCCTCCCTGGTGGCGCAAGGGGTTAAGCACCGCACTATGAAGCAATCTTCAAAGTGAGCTGGCCAGGGAGCAACCCACATAGCAAAGCAGACCTCTCCTGTCTCTTCCACTGCTCCCCTCAGCAGTGTATTTCAGTCAGTCTGCCAGTTCTGCTCTCTATCTGTCTCTGGTGAATCCTCTCACCCCACCCCACCCCCACATCTCTGGCTTTTACCCCAAAGCTTGTAAGCATAAATAAATAAATCTTTAAATTTTTTTTTTAAATGTATCTATTTCTTACAAATCAAAAGGGAAAAATAAAACAAAATAAAGGGAACATGGATATTAATAGCAAAAGAAAAGATACAAAACTCTAAGTCCTATGTTAATACAACTTGCACATTAAAAATAAAAGATACTATGATTGGGCCTCCCATGGTGGCGCAGCGGTTGAGTGCTGGGCTGTGAGGCTGCCCGCAGCCTCTGCAGCGCTGGTTCATTCCCTGGCGGTTCATTCCCTGGCCACCGGCGAGGGTCCCAAAAAAAAAAAAAAAAAAAAGATACTATGATTGGTTTATACTGATGGGAACTAAAAGGCCTAACACTAACACTAACACTAACTAACACTAGTGTTGGCAAGGTGGAGTAAAATAAAAAGTTACAACATATGCATTTTAGTCACATATATAGATGGGCAGACACACATACATACATGTGAAAAAAAAAAGAGCTACATTATAATGTTAACAGGAGTTAGCGCTGGGTAGTAGATTTCTAGGGAATTCATAATTTCCAGGTAATTTCTCATATTTTCTATAAACTACAGCTTTACTGTGACAATAAGAAAAACCACTCTTCAATTTTTAACCAAACCAGTCATGGGAACACAGCCTGCAGAATTTCTTGTAAGATTTTACCACATCCTTAAAATGACACAGAGTCTTAAGGATGTTCGTAAATATGCTAAGGTCTTGGCAATGAGGACTAAAATTTCAGGTTTTACTGAATTCCTTATTTCCCAGCTACATATGACCAAGCTTATGACTCACCTTCTCAAGGCAAAAGGTTATTATGAAGTTCCTTGATGACATCAGAAATGTTGTCAGGTATGTCCTGGCTCACTGGAAAGTTTACAAACCCTTTTCTATCTCAGAATGTCTCCTCTGAAATCATTAGTCCATCTTGCTCATTTCCCCTTCTCTCTACTTCACTGCCAGACTATTAACTTTCAATTCTTTGTATCAGCATGCCTGTCTGCAAAATCACTCCCTTCCACCCTATCCAACTCAATGTCTCCTGATGAGTGAGAACAGGTGATACCACTCACGAGCAAGGAGGGTGGGTAGCAAAGCGGTGGGGAGAACAATTCTCATGGGTACCTCCCTCATAGTTTTTTTTAAATAATCTAAACTTTATTGAAAAAAAAATGTACATGGTACTTACAGCTTCTACTTGAAACCTACCTTAATTTTTAAGCAGATGGAAGAAGGGGATAGAATCTGCATCAAAATGTCCATTGGGATTTGAATTGGAGAGTGAGATTTGGGGTGTTTTTTTTTTTGGATTTCCATTCCCCAAATACCTACCCTAATACTTTTGGGGGCTTTTACAAGTTTCTACTTGGAATTGCATTGCTTGCATACATAGTCTTCAGGTTTCTCAGTTTTAATTCCGTGGACTTCCTTTAGCTCAGTTGCAGTTCTGAAGACAGGCTTGATGAATAGTGCAGTATCAAATACAGCAGTGACAAATTCCTTGGAAATGAGGGGTGTGCATGTGTGTGTGTGTGTGTAAAAATTTATTAAGTGTTTTTCTAACCAGACACTAACCTAAATAGTTTACATGGACTTAGAGGTTTAGGGGTAATTCCTGTCTAATGCCTCCAACAAATGAAGCTCCTTTCCAACTTTCCTTCCAGAAAACCTCTTATAAATGAATCTAAGAAGTTGCTTTCAAATTCCCATAAGACAGTTTTTTAAAAACACAAAAAGTTAGATATTTTGGCCAACAATGTCACATTTTCTATTTTAGGACCTTAAAATCCTGAAGTCACTAGGTCTTAGTTATTTATCTAGATCTAGTCTTTGGTTTGTCCTTTATAATTATTACTCTTAGAGCTCATACTTTCATCATCTGAATCAAAATATAATATGGAGGTGATGACGTGGTAGGCAGAATTCTAAAGATTTCTGTTCCCTCATTATTCCATTAATTACTAATCTAGCTGCAAAGGGATCTTTGCAGATGTGATTAAAGTCCTGTCATCTGACTTCAATATACACAAATTTTTTGAGTGGGCCTGACCCAATCAATAAAGCATTTAAAAGAAAGAATGTTTACATAATAAACAAAAAGAATTTTCTCTGGTATATGGCAGGAAAAATTAGAGATCTGTAGCATGAGAATGACTGGATGTGTCACTGCAGACTTGAAGATGGAGACCTCAGTCTTACAATCACCACAAATGGAATCTGCCCATAGAGCATGAGTTTGAAGTGGATTCTTGCCCAGCTCCAGATAAAAGCCCAGCCCACTGACAATTTCATTTTGCCTATGATGCCGTGAGTGGAGAACCAAGCCAAATCTACCTTGATTTCTGCCCTGTAGAACTAGCAGATTAAACATGGATATTATTTCAAGTCACTGAATTTTTGGAAATTTGTTATATAGCAATATAAAAAAATGCAGATACTATGTTGTTTTCTTTACTGGCCTTATTTTTGCTATAAACCTACTTCATAATTTCTTTACCTTCCTATTCCCCAAAGACAAACACTAAGTTTCTTCATCATCTTTTTTTTTAAAAGATTTATTTATTTATATAAGAACCAGGGTACAGGCCAGATGTGCGGGAGGGTGAGAGAACTCACCAGAGACAGAGCGTGGAACAGAACAGGCAGACTGACAAAATACACTGCTGAGAGGAGCAGCAGGCACAACAGGAGAGGTCTGATGCGCCATGTGGGACCCTCGCCAGCTGGGATCAAACCGGCACTGCAGAGGCTGTGGAGAGCTTCACAGCATGGTGCTCAACTGCCTGTGCCACCAGGGAGGCCCTCTCTATTATCTTTTAAAAAATTCCCTATAAATATGTGCAAATATGCAAATATGTCTATATATGAATAAATACTCTCAAACACATACCCCCACACACACAATTACCAAGGTATTTTTTTATTTGACAATATACCTTGGGCATCTTCCTAATATCAGAATATAAAAGTTCACCTCATTCTTTATGAAAACCGGCAGTGCTGGATTATATACCTAAATGATTATTTTCTAAACTAGTTCCCTATGGAAGGATATGTTAAATAATAAAGGTTAATAATTCACCTTTCCATTTGCTAGTTATGAACAATGTTATACTTATGATTTTGTTATTCTGTGAAAATATCAGTAAGATAAACTCCAAGAGAGAGATTTTGCTGATTCAAAAGTTAAATGCAGTGGAAAATTTAAAACTGCAAAAACCAAAATGGTTGTACCAATTCACATGTCACACCATGTGAGAGGGACTGCTTTCCTTGGCTACAACCTTGAACCACTGGATTCCATCAATTTTTTTTTCAAATTTCTGAAAGTGTGCTAGGTTACTGATACGATCTCATTTTCCTTGTTCAAATTTCTCTTATGATTGCAATGAATCATCATTTCATATACTTTTGTTGGCCATATAAATTTCTGTTTGAGTAACAGTCTGTTTACACATTTTACCCATGTCTCTCCTGGTGGTTGACCATTTTCATATCAATGTACATAAGCTCTTTGTACATTAAAGTAATCAGATGTTTGTTAGTTGTGGGCATAAAAATATTTTTCATACTTTGCTTTTGATTTTGTTTATTGCACAGAAATTTTCCTTTTAAGAAAGACATACTCATCTTTACTTTGGGGCTTCTGAATTAAATTTCACGCTCAGAATCTTCCTGGAACTAGGAGCCTGTGGTTTTTTTCTTTCTTTTTTAATAGGACAGTTCTATTCACTTTCTGGAATCCCTGGTTGTCCACAAATCGTACTTCATTTGTAAAGATAAATGTGCTTGAACACTCTGCCACAATTTCTCTCTCCTCAGAGGACTGCCGACGCATCTACCAAGATGTAAGTTAGTATTCTCATCTCTAGCGATCATTTGATAGATTTAAATTCAAGTCAGTGATAAGTAGTCTGACTCACACAACCACTAAGAAAAACTAAAGTGTGTCTTTCATCTTTTGGGTCAACGTGCACTGAGAAACAGCAGTGTTCTCTCTCTTGCTTTACAGGGAGACACCTAGGACCCCTCACCTGACATTCTGTGTATCAAATACACCATGGAGAATGGAGCACAAGCAGGAAAATATAAGAAGCATGGTGAGGGCCTCCCTGGTGGCATAAGCAGTTAAGACACAACCTGTGAAGCTATCCGTAGCCACAGCAGCACGGGTTCGATACCCAGCCAGGGAGATACCCACACGGTGCAGCAGACCTCTCCTGACTTGCCCGCTGCTCCCCTCAGCAGTGTATTTCAGTCAATCTGCCTGTTCCGTTCCCCACTCTGTCTCTGGTGAATCCTTTCACCCCCAGACCTCTGGACTGTGCCCCAGTTCTTGTACACATAAATAAATCTTAAAAAAAAAAAAGTTGACAAAACTAAATTTAAAAAAAAAAAGCATAGTGAATGGAAAGGCATTTCACATTATCAAGACATGAGGGTTGGTTCTCCACTTAATTATATTTTCTACTTTTTTTTTTTTACACAGAAACAGGACTCTATCAGACTTTGCTAAATGCTACTTCTCACAAAAGTCTGTCAGACTTTCACTGTTTCTGAGCAAATAACAACCTGTTGACTCTATAACATAAGGGAAAATATTCTCTTAAAGACAAGCTTTTCTCTGCCCACTCCTCTCATTAAATACTAAAATCACAGTTGAAGGGAAAAGAATTCAAGTCAAGTATACACAGAGAAAGGGAAAAATAATTAAAAGAATCATTAAAGTCTTAACATTTTGTCTAATCTCAATATTAGAAACTAAAGAAATCACAATAAAAGACTAATCAACAGGCCCATAAAGTATGATGCAATTACTACAAACATACACAAAGAGCATTAAATTTAAAATTTAAATAGTAACTAACTACTGAATTATATGTAAGAATATAATTCTTACATAATATAATATGTAAGAATATCATTCACCTAGGCCCTAGAATACTATGTGGCACTATGGTTGAGAAACCTGAAGATAAAAAGACATAATTCCAGTCCCTCACCAAGGTATTTGGTCTTGTGACTTTCTGTCAACTTTTACTATAATGATGTAATGCAAATCTTCAAAATATAAATGCAAAGAGTATAAAGAGTTGTGAGCTCATCATGCAGTTTGTTAATACAGATCATTAACAGCTTCCTTGTCTCCCCAAGTACACTAGCTATCGCCTCAGAGGTAACTAGTATCACAAAATTGGTCTTTAAAATTACTATTTTCTTTTAGACTCTTACTACAGAAGTATACATACACATATCCACACCTGTGTGTGTGATCCCAAAACAAAACATCCTACGTAGCCTCTGATATGAATGGTTTAAGAAATACTGTCTTACAACAGTGCTCATTCTGTTGCCCAACATTCTCCTTGAATTGCACCCATGTAGATATGAGAACTACTAGGTCATTTGTTTTCCGTGAGCACAGCATGCTGTGGGTGACTAACCACAATTCAATGGTCCATTTTGCAACTGGTAGGTATCTATTATAGGTGGCTTCCTGTGTTCAGCTATCACAAGGCTGCCACAGACAGTTTAGAACATGCCTTCTCATATCTGTGTAAGACTTTTTCCAAAATTACACTTGGGAGTCGTATAGCGAGATTTTAGTGGTCTTACCACAATAACATAATTTTATCAACTTACCTTACACCTTTTTTACTTTACCATATTTTAAGTGTAACCACGGAGAAAATAAAATTACACTCCAAAGGGGTAAAAACCCCTCTCCCTTCTTGTCCACAAACATGTAACACATCAATTTGAGAGTTCCCTGAGTTCAAGCACTGTCTTCTGGAGAAGACTGACAGCACATTTTGAAACATGAAATCAACACCATCTGAAAGTCCATCAATGTTAAATTAGTTTTCACAAGAGCACAACAGAACTAGGGTTTAACAGCTCATTTCTTCAACTCCTTACCAGTCACAATATTAAAAACATCTTCCTATAACAATCTTCCTCAACATCCCTGTAAGTCAAAATTCCTTCTATTCTCTGTCATTTCTCTTTTTGGCCTTTATGTTCCCTATACAATCAAGCCTATACAGCCCATACTGTGGCCAAATACTGGAAATCCCCTTTTCTTACTCCATTTCCACTTTCCAAAGTCTTGTTCATCTTTCAAGATCTTGAGCAAGTAACTCCTTCAAATTCTCCCAGACTTTCCTGATTAGAATTATCTTTCTTTTCTTTGCCCCAATTTGGATAGAATGTAAAAAACAAAGCAAAACAAAACACAGAACACACAAACAAGCCTTCTTTGTGCAGTTTTGAAATATGGCTATAGTTTCCTTATAATTAGTACCTAAGGGCAAATGCCTCATCTCTAATTTTTCATCATCCCTTCGAAGGTTATTGAAGTAATAGATGAGTTATACAGGCCATGGCCAGAAAAACATCAGAGACACTCTTGTACATAAGAAACATGCTCTAGAGTGTGGGAGCAGCCTCGTTTCTAACAGGTGTTTGTGTATAAAATAAAATGTATATATAGTAGAATATACAAATATATAATATTATGTATATATAACAGATAAGTTCAATTCTAGGGAGAAAATGCTAAATAATTTTCATGGAGTTTAGGATATGCTAAGTATGGTTCCTTTGGCATACTGAAGATGTTTACCTGAGGAATTTGAGAACTGACTGGTGCAGGAGGGCCTTTTTGACTTTCCCCCTGAAGCAGGTCATAAAACCCTCATGTGAGAGATGGACTCCCTAAAGCCAGACGGAGCATCTCCAAAGATAAGGGGTGCAAATGAAGTCTGAATGAACAGGTCTTGCTGAGTTTTCTCCAGTTTCCTACACCCAATTCATCTTTGTCCTATCACATCTTTGCACAACTTTCCACACTCTATCACCTCTAGTATAAAGCCCTCAGGTTTACCAATTGCTTTGGGTCTTCATTTTTTTATGAAGGCTCCTGTGTCACTATGTGAAAGTTTATATTCAATACATTTGTATGTTTTTCTCTTCTTAATCTAGCTTTTGTTACAGTGATCCCAGTGGAGAACTTAGAGAGATAAGAAGGAAAAAAGAGAATGTTTCATCCCCGATAGTTCTTAACACTAATCCTCTTCAAGTGAACAACAGGGTCTGCATTTCCCAAAAACAATCCTAAATGGAAATGTATTTTGCATCTGCCACAAATTTTAAAATGGAGAAAAAAATAAATGAGCTTTAAAAATAATATACAGGTAATGTTCTTAATTGTAGAGGAATTCTTGATTTCAAGCACTCAAAGATAATATGGGTGTAGATTAATTTTATCAGAAAGAACAAGTTAATGATAGAACAGCAGGAAAACCAACATAGCACAATATGAAGATACGTCTAAATTTCAAACTGTCCATATTATTTAATAAACTATCAAAAAAAGAAGTTAGATAAAATTCAAGAAAGGGTGATTACCTGCATGAGCAGAAAGAGGTGAGTGTGGGCGAGGCAATGCTGGTGACTGCCCATTGCCTATCAAGCTCTTCCGGTTACTTGTTCGGCAACTGTCAGAAGGAAAGTAAAAACAGTTTGAGAACACAACATCAATAATGTTCCAATATGTGTAACCCAGCATAGACAAGTTTGGACAACCTACCTGCTCATGCAATTGCTAAAATTTTTTCAAGTTAATATGCAGTCACTAATAGTTTAGGGTGCTTGCTTGTTGAATATTAGAAAACATAATATATTCACATAGTATAACACCATCAATATTCCTCACCACCAGTGAAGCTATAATCAAATGAATTCTTTCAGCTCTTGGTTATAAATGTGTGACATGACACACATACAAGTGATAAATTAAGAATTCAAATCAGCTAACCACAGGTAGCATCTTTGTTGACATGAAATTTCTAATACAAAATTACATGCAACGAAGCGCAATGACATTAATCTTACAACGATGCACTAATTAAAAATCTAATTATTAAGACACATTTCCTATTTGTGCCTTTTGTCAACAGAACAGTTGATGCCTAAGATAAATGTATTTCACTACTCATTCATTTTTCATTTTGCATTCTGCTTTCAATTCTTCATTAAGGTAAATATTTTGGCATCAGAGAAGCAGATTCCAGTTTGTAACAAAATAATAGCAAAGGCTCCCTTTCACAGGCATGCTACCTATAGGTTTTATGGAGGTATTCAGGAGGAGAAATAATCGCTACATAAGGGCACAGGGCAACTATTTACTTTTCCTGTCTCTGCCAGTAGAAAGCTGCAAAATGGTAAATTTGACTCTACGGTAACTTTCACAAGCCTCAAAGGCTGAGACCCATACTGATGATGAAGTAGACTATCTTATTCTCATATACTTTTCTTCAGTACAGATTGGCACTTCATTCTCCATTGCCATATAGTTGTTAGAACAGGATAATAAAAACCAGCAGGTTACCTCATTGAGTTCACTTATAATAACATTCAGGGCACTGTGACTCCATCCTCCTATACAGGGGCAGCCTATAACCACTCAAAAGGACCTACTGTAATGTCTTAATTCAGAATATACCTCTTTATAGCAGGTTCTTGAAATAGGAATTTTCACCTGACTTCTAAAGTAGATAGATATATTTGAGTTTGTATAAAATATTTGAAAGGAATACTTCTAAATAATCAAATAACACATTTCAAAATCAAACCCAATTTCTTTCAGTCAAGCCTCTCTCTTAGATATTTGCTACTTATTATCATTCATCAACATTCTCATATTTATAATTTCTTAAGGTCGGGCTGCATCATTTTATTTTCCTTACTGGAACAATCAACATCCCCTAGCATTATCTGTGAGTTTAATTAAGATCATGTTTACTCAGCCTTAAATAAGTTGTTGAATAAGAACAGACCCTTGATACTTAATTATGAAGGTGGATTATGGTATTGTCAACTCATCTATCAAGAGTAGTATGCAACCTATTAAATTCATAATCATTAAATCAGCCAGTCTGATTACTTTAAAAAGATACCCTATAATGTATTTAATATTAATATGAATTAATATCTTCTTTCATCTCAGCATACAATTGTTAAATATACCAACTTGCTGATGTTAATAACGAAAATTAGAAATGACAGATTTAAACCCCAGAAACCTTAGCTAACGTATTTGTTAATTTTACCAAATTAACTGAAATATAGGTTAACTATCACAAAAAGGTTATTTGCATTATCTTTTACATTTAGTGATTGATCTAAATCATTCTGAAGATTTTTCTCAACAGTTAATTATTAATGTTTATATATGTAAACCAAATGAATAAGAAATGTGCGTTGATAAAAACAGAGCTCTAAACATTTCTTAAAGGAAGCTTAAAAAATTTAATTTTGCTAAGAAACACATAGAATGACCAACACACTATATAACAAGCAAAATAATAGCCAATAATTTAGATTTAAAATAAAGAAAAATATAAATAAAACACTCTTTCACAATATCATGATTTAAAATCTACCTACAATGGGCCTCCCCCGGTGGTGCAGAGGATGAGCGCTGGGCTGCGAGGCTGCCCGCAACCTCTGCAGCGCCAGTTCATTCCCAGGCCGCCAGGCGAGGGTCCCACAAAAAAAAAAAAATAAATAAATAAAATAAAATCTACCTAAGGTAGTACTTTAAAAATTACTGATTTGAAATACATGATTTAAAATTTTTCAAAAAAAGAAATGCCTAAAATGGAATATCCTTGCTTGGTTAATACAAGGAATCTTGCATTATACTCATCCTGTGCTTGTCCACTCTCTACAATGATTTGTAATCTTTACAACTGGATGATTATGAATGCAATTTAGAGTGAATGAACACATAGGCGACTTCACCCATGACTACATAACAAGTTAAAATTAGTTAAAAACACTGTTCAGAATTTGAAGAGTTTTCAACTTTTTTTTTATAGAGGCATGTTTTTAGTTCGTTTGTTTCGTTTATACATGCACTGGGTACAGTCAGAAGCGCGGGAGGGTGAGAGAATTCACCAGAGCCAGAGCAGGGAAGCAGCGGGCAGCAGGAGAGGTCTGCGCGCCAAAGCAGCAATCTGCGGGCAGCTTCGCAGCGCTCAACCGCTGAAGAGTTTTCATTTTAATGGTAAGTATATTGCATAAATCCTTAAATAACTGGAGGCTTTTCTTATTGACAAATGCTAGATCAAAGTTCAGTAGGTAACTGAAAGTGTCTTCTCTAACCTTTATATGGACCTTCAGCTTGAAGGTAGAAATAGTATTAAAATCTAACAAACTTGGAACTTTTTTCAATCTCAACAACCAAACAGGCAGCTATTAGAAGCAAAATGCACCTCAGTATGGCAAAATCAGACTTTATAAAATACAGGCAAAGACAAAGGAATTTTACAGGTATATACAACAAAACTTGAATGTACATTCACCAAGTAAGGTTTTGGCCTCACAAATGAATTTATTTGTTGCTAACATTCCTAAGGATAAAGGGGAATTTATACAGGATTTAAACCCCCGAAACCTGTATCTTGATCTATATCCTGGGACCTCACTCAGACAGTCTGTAGGTAACTTTCCAAAGTGGGATGCGGGTTCCATTTCTGCTCAATACTACCTGTTTCTGGTATCTTTGAGATTTACCTGATCTTACTGATGTAGGCATTTGGTTCCCCACAAATGAATTAAAATCCACATTTAATTCCACAATAACAAAGCTCCTAGTGAGTAGGACCTGAGTGTATTTCACTACCTAAACTACTTGATACCTGGCACTACCCACACTAATGACGACACTGGAACAAATTGCTGAGCTGACCTCTTTTGCCATTCATACAGGTATCACACACTTTTGTGCAAATAAAAGAAGTTTATGGCATTCAACTATGAGGCAGGGTCTATAGATGATGGTGATGACCATCACCCAAATGCACTGAACCCATGAAGTGATGAAATAGTAGACACATCTTGACTTAGACAAATTCAAGGTCCCTTCTTTTCTCACCAGTAGGACTCAGTTGATTCAGCCTCATTTTTTTCTCAAGCATTGTCACTAATGAAAAGGACAGCTGACATGGTACCAGGAGAAACAGGAACATCACTTCTACTATAGCAGAAATCCCATGTTTAAAATTAATCTTCATATAAGCATTTGAACTCATCGTGAGTTATCTCTAATTTTCAGCCTTAGGGACACAGGTACGTGATTGCAAAAATGAAACTGAAGAATAGTTATGAACTTGAGTTCCTGCTATTCAATTCCCAAATGTGTTGTTTCACTCTTTAGCAAGAAATGGAAACCATTCGCCCTGTCTGGGAGCCAGTCTAGAAGCCAAACAGGATTATCCATTTCCCACAAAGCACATCCTCTTCCTCAGTTCTCCAGGCAAAACACATGGAGAACTTTGTGGATAATGTGCTCAATTTGTTCTCTGAATTTGACACAATGGCAGAGTTAAGATTTTCTACTTGCAAAACCTGAATTTCACCTGAGAAGACAGACATATACAACCTGAGATAAAGGTGAGACAAATAATGGATTAGGACAGAGGCTGATGATGCCAACTGAACAGGTCATTTTAACCTCATTCTTTTGGTTGCTTACTGGAAATATCCACTCAAGGACAACTAATAGGTAGAGAAAGATAGCTCTTGTGCTACACACACACACACACACACCCTACCACCACCACCACCAAAACAAATACTATTGACTCTGGGGATCCTGGATGGGAGAAGAATGGAAAAGACAATGACAGTAAATTTGAGTGAGTAGGACTGGCTGTCCCCTGGAGGCTGGGAGGCTAGACAGGCAGGGACAGAACACTGAGTAAGAACCTCACAGCTGGCTGGGCACTTGGGTGGGGATGCTTAGAGTGACATGAGACTACCACAGAAAGTATTTTATTTGTCTGCCTGTTTTCTTGGCTCAGGCAGGTGATGTGAAGATTTAACAGGGACCCATACCTGCTCCCTGAGCTCACTGTTCCCACTCTCCAAAACAGGTTTACAAGGAGCTTCTCAATTGCTTGATTAGTGCCCAGAGTACCTTCCATTTGCTAGGAAAATAGAGACCAATCATGAATTTCATCATCTATGTCCAGCCTGACTCGGTGTGAGGGACAAAGAGGAATGAACTACTAAGATGAAGGAGGGGAACTGGGGTACCTCTGTTGTCTGAAACACCAATATTTCCCTTCTGCCTACATGGTCCATATGTTCAGGGCTCCATATACAGGACTTGGTGGTAAATGTCTCACATCTGGATCTGTCACATCTTTCCAGGCAGAAGAATCTGTTAATTATCCTGGAACAGGCCTGTAGAAACTGTGGGGACCATTAGGCTCTGGTCTTTTACAATTGTCTAAGTAGGTGAAATCTAGATCAGTTTTAAATTACATCATTTTGAGACATGAATACATATGATGTCTGATGGTGACAAGATAAGCTGACGAGGGGAAACCCCAACAGTGAGGTAGTTTCTTACACAGCTGACTTGAAAGGTCAACACTCAGTGTGATACACGACAGACCACCATGGAGGGAAAGTGATGAGAATATACAGAGCTTCCTAAGAGCTCCAGATTTTGAAAAATCTGGGTTACAATTTATTGATTCATCTGCATGAAAATCTGACAAATTCTCACAAAAGACCAATTAAAAAGCAAGGCCTTCTGGATGTAAACATCTGCTAATTATTTATTAATACTTTAATAGAGTCTGGGTATCTGAATATACCCTAAATAAGGAGAAAGGCTGAAGTGGTCATTTAGAAATGACCAGGAGGCAGAAATTTTTTAGCTAATGGGATATTGCAAATAAATGTCATAAAAGCCCTCTGTTTCCTTATCTTTAAAATGAAGGGGTTCAATCAAATGAGAGAAATAGTCACACACTTTTTTTTTTCAGTCTTAGAAATTTAAAAAGGATGGAAAGATAACCCACAATTCCCACCCTCTGGAATAAGCGGTATCACTTTGTCATATTTGTTCCCAATCTTAAAAAAAAAGAGAGAGAGATATTTATTAGAGATATGGACAAAGGTAGCCTCTCTCATCCAAACTAATAACCATTTTCCACTCCCACTCAGCCAACCACTAAGACTTGTGTTTGCAGTTTGTCCACCTATTTTGCATACTTTAGCATACAAATATGTATATACCTATGAACAACATTTGTGTATTTTTACATTTTCACTATGGTATCACGTATCAGGAAAAACTGATGAAGACTTGGAATTGAGAAAGAGAAATGAATGGCTTTCCTTTCAATGGCTTGTTAGTCTGAATACAGTGGACTTCCCAGGTGGTTATCTGGTTCTATATGGGTATATCTTTTACTGCTTATTGACTATGTGTTTTCAAAGCTCTACAGGGGTGGAAGTTAAATAATAGAAAACTGGTAGTAATACAAATGAGTCTTGTCCACAACAATGTAAATGAATCCTGTCTGAACCAGATTCACTTGATAAATACTTTACAGAAAAAAAGAGGCCAAACATTTAATATCATTGCCTTGTAAGATATTAACCAGTTTTGCATTGCCAAGCAGATTTGTTATTTGGAATTGAAAAAAATAAATATACTCACACATACATATCTCATTTTCAAAATCTCTTTGAATCTATTTTAATAAGTTACCACTGCCCTCACTAATTGATAACTTAAATAATACCTTTGACACATGCTCATTTTATATTTGTATGACAGTCAGGTTGTTTGACTTTTGGATAAATGGTACTTTGGCACGCTATATGTTATAGATGTTCTGCAACTTCCTTTTTTTCAGTCAACATTATACTTTTGAGATTTAACCATGGCAACATAAATATGGGTCTTTTATTTTCCTTTTTTAGAATATTCATTTGAAGCAAAGTTTAGAAATCTTAAATGCACTAAAATTATATGTATCATGTACATTTCTTTTCCCTTTCTGTAACATTAAATATCTAGGTCTCTGTATATCCAAATCTGATTGCAAAAAATCTTGAAAGATATCCTTATGGTTGTATTTGAAAGAATAAGTATATCATGCAACATAAAGCAAGTCTTCCTTAAAATCTCCTTAGGACATCTCTGTCTCATATTATTGGTCTTTACCCAGAAATAACATTTTTTCTTTCTAATGTAAATCACTCTAGCCTTCTTTGGATTTCATCAAGTCTACAGCTCTACCCCTTTCTCAGGACAGCCACATTGATATAGTTACTAATATTTCTTAGAAGGCAGTAGAGAGCCACACATTAATATTTCTGTTGCTGATATACATTGCTTAGTGAAGTTAAGCCAGTGTTTTCCTTAAGACCCAGGAAATCAAGGCTCTATCCAGTTATCAATATTTCATCCAATGAATTACCTTGATTCCCTAATATATGCTGAATATTATTCTGAACAAGAAAACACACTGCTGCCCTCAGGGAACTTACATTCTGAGGGAATACAGGAATGAGGAATGAGGAAGTAGATAAAAAGCCCAATAAAGCAAGCAAAACATACAGCAAGAATGATGTCATTTATAGTATGAGAGATATAAATGGAGTAAAGTAATGCAGAAGGTAGAATAGGGAGTGCAGACTGGGAAAGCCACTATTTTAAGTCCTGGTCAAGAAAGGCCTCAAGTGGGAGGTGATAGTGGAAGAAAAAAGGGATGAGGGAGTGAGTATTCATTAAGGCCCTGAGGCAACAGAGCTCTAAGAATGCAAACAGGCCAGTGTCCAGAGAAGCTAGAGGTCAGCAACAAAAAAGGTAGGTGGAGAGATGACAGGGACTAGTCAATAGCAACTTGAAGGTCACAGTGAGGAGACAGGTTTTCTGTATGGGTGAAAAGAGAAGCCTCTGGAAGGTTTTTCAATATATCGGACTTTTGATTTAAGAGAATCAACCTGGTTGCTAGACTGGAAAAACCAAGGGAGAACAGTTAGGAGGTTAAGTGGATGTGAATCTCTAATATACTTTCATCTCTTGTGACTTTACTATAAAATATGGTATTTTATTATAAAATTAATTCATGCAAAAAATGGCCCCAAGATTCAATGCAGCATTTTACCAGTATGTTCTCTTCCGTACAGCATCCAAGTCCCTGGAGAAATGGCCAGTGCTGATACCATGGCACCTACACCAAGCCTATGTGCTTGGCCCATACACATTTGAATCACTGTAATAACCTAGTTCATGGTCATCCCAGATATGTAATTATGAATCCTATTACTGATGTTATCAACTTGATACTTGAACTTAGCTTTTCCATTAGGAGAAAGAGCTCCTTTCTAAAGGTATTACTGATAAGATAAGTGAATGGTTGTCTATGCTGTTTTAACCTATGAGCAAAAACTTTAGGTTAATTACGTACCTAGAGGTAAGAATAGTCTCAAAGGCTCTGAAATTTGAGGATAATCAATAGGAAAATATACATATTACTTTATACAGTTTTTCTTGCAGTATATCTAATCTAAGAAGATAAATCCATAGTGAGATCTGGCCCAATTTTCTGTCTTCATGGATGAAGAGAGAGACAGTTGAACAAACAAATATCAGCAAGACATAATTCAATATGTTAGATATTTATGGAATGTCTAATCCTATGTATGAAGTACTATGGGAAATAATAAAATGAAACAAACATTCTCAAAGTGTTTAACATATAAAAGAGATAAGACTGCACAGATAACTGTATTCTAAGCAGAGAGGTACATGCAAAAATGTGTTGCTATCTAAAATGTGAGATAAAATCTCCATCAGCTCTGAATCACATTTTCATAAATTTTATGGGATATACTACCCATGAAAAATTGTCTTTCCATTTCATACGTCTTTCCTAAATAATCCCTTAATATCATTCATCTGTCTGACACACAAATCTTTTAAACCACTTCTTATAAGCTATTCTATTATATGTCTATTTTAAAGGTAGACATACTCAGTTCTATCTATGCAGCAGATATGGTGAATGCTGATGTTCTATGTAGCATGTGACTGGTGGGTGACTGCCATTTGCACATTGTACCACAGTTATCAGGGAAAGCAGCATATCATTTCTATAGCCAGGGCCTCCCTGGTGGCCTAGGGGTTAAGTTTCAGTGCTGTCACTGCTACACCCTGAGTTCGATTTCTGGCCAGGGAGCTAACCCACACGGCACAACAAACCTCTCCTGTCTCACCTGCTGCTTCCCTTAGCAGTATATTTCAGAAGATCCACCTGTTCTGCTCCCCAGCCTATCTCTGATGGATCGTCTTACCTACCATACCTCTGGCCTACACCCCAGTTCTTCTCACAAAAAATAAAAATAAAAGATTTTAAAAAAAGGTCTGTGACCAGTCATTCATTCAGTAAACATATCTGGGAATGACACATAGCACTTACTGAGAAGAGAGGTAAGTTCCTGGAGGAAAAAGATTATATTTTATACAATAATGGCTCTCCTTGGATACCCAGAAAAACATAGAACTTAAAAATGTCAGAGATTCAGTAATTTTGTTTGAATGACTAAAAATGTTTCGGCCTTTGACATGTTTACCATTTAATTTGGAGGCCAATCATACTTTAATTTATAAAACTAAACTGATCCAAGATGATAACACACTCTGACACTATCGGGCTGATTGAGGTCATCCATAAGTGAGACAACACAAAGAGCTGACAGGTTTGCACGGCTGGAGAGTGTGAACATCTCATGGGAAAAAACCCACATCAGGTAATTCAGAATAAAATTACAATGGGATAATCACTGGAATTAAAAGAGGAGGCATAACACAATGGTCAAAGTCAAGGAGAAGTTGAAATAATATGGGGTTTATAATAGAGTAAGTTCAACTGCTGAAAATGTCAGAAGTAAAAAGTTATCAATGTGAGAAGGTCCTATGTCTTGGTACTTGTGAATTTCTTCTAGTGCACTTTATCTGCAATGCCAATCATAGGGATCTAAACTGCATGCCCACCCCAAGAGTCCTAAGACATCAGGGCAGGTCATCTATTTGAATGAGGACACTTAGGACTGGGAGGATCACAGATGAGATGACTTCTGGGCTATGACTATTCATTCAGAGTACAATAGTTCAAACGTTACATCAGAGGTGCATAAAGACTGTTCCTATTTGGGACAAGGGTGGGAAGAGTGTGCTGGGAAAGCAAGGTAATTAATTTGATCTAAGACTTGAATGTGCTGTATCTTGGGAAAGCTCCCAGGACTCACCTGGCTAAACCAATGTAGGAAGTCTCACTAAATTCTGGCCTAACCTGTCAGCTGACTGGGCCTATATGGCTGGGCTATTGAAATGTCTAATGGCAGACAGCTGGGGGAGGGGTGGAGGGGGTGGCTCCAATTTTATCTTAGGAGAAAGGGTCAAATGCCTATGAGACTGATACACCTTTGGCTGCTGTCAGGGCTGCTGCAGTCAGGGACCAATGATAAACCTACACACATATGAGGGAGTTAAGGAAATTCAAACAAATATAAACAAATTTCTAAACCTCTAATTTTGCAAGTGTGTGTGATTGGGTTGGGATGAGGTAGGAGGATACGTGTGACATAAAACAATTTTTTAAAAATCCCTGTATTTCATATGAATATGGATAAAACTCACAACTCGATTCATTTTTTATGTAGCACAAAACAGAGTCCAAGCTCCAACTATATAAATTACTTTCAATCAACTTAATTTAACAACATCAGATCATTCTCAGTTAGCCAATGATAAGGAAATAAATCTTTAAAATGTCTTCGAAAGTAGTTTGATTTGGCAGGAACAAATCAGAGCAAATCCAACAGTCAAAATCTATTTTCTAATCCGCCCTTCTGCAAATAACCATAATGAAATTTTACCATTTTCTTTTCTCCCCTGTACCTACTATCTCCTACTTTCACAGCTCTTAAGAAATGGTGAACAACAAAAAACAAACTCCAAAACAACAGCAAAGAAATAGTCAACAACTTCAGCAAGTTGGATTGCAGATTTTCTTATATATAAATTTTATTTGGACAGATATATAACAGTTGAACTAATACAATATTGTTTTACCTAGCCTTCTCTATGTAGAAATTAAATCTATTTAACTTGTTACACATAGAAATACTGAATTTGGTGGGTGTTTTACTCTTGTAAGATCATTAAGCTACACAGTTGAACAGTATTCAGAAAAATCAAAAGCTGTTCCTTCTTTCTGGTTTAGAGACTCTACGCAGCTCCTTTCTGACCCACAAAGGGAGGGGAGTTTACTTCCGTAACCACCGGATCTCCTTTTATGACACGCAACAGAAATTTATGTCAAGCTCAGAATGAACAGCATGACTATTTAACACCCTTCCAACTCTAAAGCATTTTGCATTTACAGCAATTTGGCATAAGGCGCTGCCCACAAGTGAACTGTCCCTGATTCCATGTGCCTCCACAGTGAGAACACAAACATACACACGTAAAGCCCACATCAGAGCCTCCACTTTGTTCTCTTCTGTGAGGAAAGCCACATGGCAAAAAGCCAGTATCTTCCTGTTCAGTATGTTTTGTTGCTCACTGCATCTAATTCAGTATCTTGCAAAATGACATTCTGCTAATGACATGAATGTCAAAGCTGTGATAATGGGCAGAAGTAGAAGAAAATGTTTCCTAAATGGAGAAACAACCGGAAAACTGCCAAATGGATATTAAAATTAGTTGTGTGTCGAATCCATACTTAAGCACTCAGTGCCCTGTTATTTGTTTCCAACATGAAAGGGAAGTAGCCTTCCAGGGAAGCAAGAAAAGCCCACCTTGGTGAAAAGCAGAGAAAAAGACAAGAGGTCAAAGGAATATTTTCCCTTAATTAACTTGACAGATGTCTTTTCTTTTTTCTCATTTGCATCCACTGATGTTTGTGTAGTTGGTCTCTCATTTTGCAAAGATGAAATTGGCCACAAGGAACCAATTCTGTTGTAAAGACAGGAGGGCTGGGGAGATACGAGAAGATGCTGGCCTTAAGTTGCTCAGTATTCAGTCTGGGTAATGAATGCTCCTTGCTGGTGCCATATGTAGACTAAGTGATAGAATTTTAGGTCTAGAAGACAAAGCAGGGTTGTGGAGGCAGCAACACTAACGAGTGGTAAGCAGGGCCCAGAGGGAGGGAGGTCATGTGGCTCTCACAACCAGGGGTTCTTTCAGAGATAGAAATGGGCATTAAACAGAGAGAGGTTTACTTTTTAAGAGAAAGAAAACTTAATAATAATTCTTTTCTCCAAAATAAGAGAGAGTTATGTGTTAAACAGACTAACCAGGAAAGTGGGGTTATAAAATACAAGGACATACCATTAGATCTGATTTCAAATTCTAGCCTCCTTAAGTCTTAATTTACCAACCTGGTGAATGGGAATAAGAATATGTACTACTTCAAGAGGGCCATGCAGAGATTAAATAAGGCATAAAAAATACCATAATACCTGGCACACAGCAAGTATTTCATAAATATTAGCTGTCAAAATAAAACACTGTGTTGTTTCTCCTTTTCATACATTCTCTCCTACATATGTTTTCACACTCAAAATGTTACACTGAGGCTTTCCTTCAAGGATCTTGGAACAAGAAGCCGAAGCTCACTCATAGAACTAACTTCTACAATCAATACAATGAATTATGCAAGAACTAAGTAAAGAAGCTGGTTCTAAGGCAGCAAGACTTGACATTAAATGCAAATATTAGCACAGTGATAGAAAGAATGTAAAAATAAGAAGGGTGAATGGTTGCCTTTAGAAACACAGAAAAACAAAAGTTGCAGAACCACAAGTTCTTGAAGAACCATTCAAGCACTGGCCAAAGGCAAACTGGCTATGTCAAGGTGAAGGGACATAGAAGGGTCTGTATTGAAGAGACTTGAGTGTTTCTGACCAGTTGTCAAGATCATGCACATCAGTCCACCTTAGTCCCATGCCCTTAATCATTTACACCATCAAACATGCCTAGCTCTGCTACCAATCTCCCTCCTAAGCAACCTTCTGATTTGCTTCATGGAGAGCTTTGTCCAAACGTAATTAACAAGAGTAATAATAACAGCCAACTTTAATACACACTAATTAGTGCTTTAATTTTTAGGATGAACCATTTTGCTAATATTCTAATATTTTAATAGTCTAATATTCCAAAAGGCAGAGAACAAGAACTTTGGGAAGTATAAATCTAGTATCAATTGTATTTATCCTTGCAAATTATTATCTCAGGATTTTGAAGTATCATATAAATCTAATAAACTTGGTAACTATGGCTCCCTGCCTACAGTGAAGCTGATACCAATTGAACCAGATTTTTGAGCCTACAGTATAAGGGTCAAATTACATTGTGAGATTTTTCTGGAACAGCAAACCTGACCCCAGTAGCCAGAACCCCATGTCACCCAGTGAGGCATGCTTTATACCCCAGGATAGCATGGTACACAGTTTTCAGCTGGTGGTACACAGTCAGGAGAGATGTCCATGGACATTCCCACCTCCAGTGTGTTCTCCATGATCTAAAGGCAGATACATGGATTATCCATGGCTGTAGGCACTTCTTCCTTATCCCAAACTAGCTGGTCTAGCCAAACAAAACTAGAGAATTGTATTTAAGCACGTATGAATCAGATTTTTCGGATACTATTTCTTAATGGATTTCAAAATCAAATCCAAATTTCTGGGTTATACCCCCTTTAATCTGCCTTTGCATATATTGATATAGATGTACATATACAAACATATTTGCTTCTCTATTTCCAGATATCTGACTATAAGTATTAGAGGAAAGAGAAATCAGATTTGTGATATAAAGCATCTTTGTAAGCACTGGACTTGAGAAAAAGGACTAATTGTTCACATTGTAACATGGATTAGGAAGTGAATTTGGCCAGCAGAATATCTACAGCATACAACAAGCTAGAAAGACTATATTATTGGGACAAGTTTTTTTAAAAATGTTACATATTCACAAATGATACATCTCAAAAGAAAACAAACTCAACACTACAAAAGCAACATATTTATAGCTTTTAGAAGCCTGTGATCTCATATCTTGGAGTCTTATGAACATTCTTTAAAGATGTCATGCTTTTAGTCATGCATCTCCCTCCGTATTTTTCCCCCCAAATCTCCAAGACCCTAAGAGTTGATGTATGACAATTTGTGTGCAGAGAGGTGTCACTAAACTGCATTATTTACATCAAAATTATGACAGTTTAGGCAAGTTCAAGTGCCTTCAAAGAGTGAGTTACAAAGGAAAATTTTAACGTTGACTTTGTTCACCTTCAATCACTGGCTTGTTCTTCTGGGCATGGCTACCTATTTCTCAAAGGTCCAGCCTTCTGTTTAAAGAGGTGACCTCATTCATCCTGAGCCTGGGGTTTGGTCCTTATTAGTAAGTACCCTTAGCTCCAGAATAACACCAACTCCGCCTCTTCACCATATTCACCAGATATCCAGCCTAAACTCATTCTGCATCCCCTGCAGTGACTCAGAGAGTTCCTGTTCATTGTGTTCCTGGATTCCTGTTTATTAAAGTCATGGAATCCCTGACCTTAACATGAAAATATTTCTATTCAATGGTATAGAGAGATGGCACCCTGCTGTGTAAAGATTCCATATTGAAAAGGATCCTAAGTAACCTGCCTAACATGAAATTAAATTACACATCAAGACTATAATTAGGATACTTCAATCTACTGAAAACAAATCATTGACACTGGAAGAAATGAAGGTGAAATCATTTGCTAGGCTACTTTTGCTTGTTATTTTTCTAAACAGACCCTAAATCCTATTGAAAGAGCAAAATATACATGAAAATAACAATGTAGCTAAACCATCTTGAAAATTAAATCTGTCAATAGCTACCAAGTGAGTCATTTAGCTTTGTTCACATCACATATTCATTCACATATAATCATAAAAGTGAAGGGCTCACTTATATAATGGAGTGTTTTGCTGTCTGGGTCTTCAGATACTAGATATTTTGGCTGTTGTTTATTATAGTAGGTAACAAAGTTTCTAAACTCACACAATTATATAGTAAGGAGCAAAACCACTTTGTGTTATTAGCTAAACTGCTTCATGGACAGTAACGAAAAATGTAATGCTATGTTGTTTAAATGTCAAGAACTCATTTCTAATTTTACTAAAAAAATAAATAAAAGCAAGAACCATATAAACACCTTAGTTATTAATCTTTGCATCTGAAAGTTTCAATATTTTAAAATAATGTAAAAGAAGGATGAGTGCTAATTAATGGGTCCTAATGGGTCCTACTACCTTCTGCAAATTTGGAGACAAGCACCTGGCAATAAACAGTTTCACAAAATAAAATTATCTCTTGCTCCCACCCCCACCAATACAACCTGGGTTTCTTGTTTTAACTCAACTTGTTTATGTGCAGTTTTACTACTCCACCAGCCCTCCCCACGCCAAGATTTTTGAACAAGAGTGCCTCAGCCCCAGGCTGAGAGAACATTGGTACCAGGACCCAAGAGATGTGCTTGTGAGTTTGAAATCAGGAAATCTGGGGAGGGAGACATTTCCCTGAATTTAAAATAGCTTCATTGTTTAGTTAGGCAACATTGTGTAATTGGGAGGACAAAAAGAAATATCTGCCTACACAAAGTTTGACAGAAACTAGGCAATCCTGTTTTTAAAAGATGACAAGAAAACTAAAGATCAAAATAAAATAAAATGAAATATATAAAAAAATCATCTAAATTAGAAATACAACTGTTAAAGAAAGCTTTCAATATCCAGGTAAACAAAATGTCCCTATCTTGCCAGATTAGGGCATTTTCATGTAAATTCTATAGAAAGTAGGGACATTTAACAAGTGAATAATTTTATCACTGAGAAATACGAAATAGGAAATGAGTGAGTTAGGGCCAAGCCCTGGAAGATCATTTAATGTGCCCATAGCACATCATTACACTAAAACAATGTATCATAGACTTCATTTATAAAACACGTATTACAGCAAATACCTGTAGCAATAGCACTTGTGTTCTAGCTGGGGGGAAAAAAAAAAAAAAAAAAACACTGGCAATGAATCCAGCACTGCTCTAGTTAGAAAGAATTAATGGCATATTAATTATAAATAACTCTATCCTCCAAATTCTCCTGGCCTTCATTGTCAGAGCCTTGCTTTAGAGATTAGTCATTTCTCAACTGTTAAAACTTTCTCTTAGAGAAAGGACTTTTATTAGTTTTTAACCTTCTCTAAATTACAATTTTACCTCACAAAGATTAATCTCTAACTCATCCATGAAAGCTAATCAATTTGTAGAGAAGTGAGGAAAACTACTTCCCTAATCTTTTAAAAATTGATGAGATTCAGGAATAGAAATAGGATTGACAACTTTTCTCAGGATAGACTCCATATACTCTTTATAAGGTACTGCATGGAAAATATATTCTTAAAATCCTTCTCCACAACAAAGACCTAGTGGTGCCTCAGTAACACTAGCCTGAAATCAAAGGAGGAGAATGTCCAGGATTGAGGGGAAGGTGGTCCAACGAGGCACAAGGACTGAGGCTGAGAGAGACCACTTTCCCTCTGACATTGGAGAAAATGGAGAAGCTGTAACTCTTAACAGACCCCCTCCAAGTTTGTCCACTCTTCTTTTTTCTTATGGCTCCTCAATAACCACCTATAATTAACTGCCTCTTTTCTGTGGAAGTTTCCTTTGTTTTTAATCAAGCCAATCTACCAATTACCTTTCTATTCATCTCTAGCATCTAGCCTACCCTACACCCACTCCTTTTATGATGATTTTCGGAGATGGTAGAACTCAAAGGATGAATGCAGAACAAATGATCAGTCTTGTTTTCCCCTAAAATTGCAAATGAAGTAGCTCTACAAATTAAATAAGCTCTACAAATTAAATAAGTTCTGCTACAATCAAAGAGGGGGTATTATTGCAAAAATGCTTACAAAGTCATAGATGAAAAGTGTAGAATCCAAAGTCTGACATCAAACATGTTAAGAATATATAGAACACAAAGGAAAGGGATTGGAAGGAAATGTGTGTAAGTAACAATAGTGCTTAATTCTCTGTGGTAAGGATATGGGAGAATAAATGTGTATGTGCTGATGTTTTGGTTTAAGAAGTTTTAATCATGAATCCTGTATCCATTTTAGACCAAATATGTGTTTTACAAAGAAAAGCTATTATCTTTTAAAAACATTGCTAGCTACAATTCCCAAGAGGCATTGAGGGCAGTGGATAGTGACAATAAATACATACTGGAACAGGATATCTCCATTTACTGAGATTAATTTGTACTCAATTTATTGAGATATTAATTTGTACTACTCTTTTTACTGGAAGAGTATGGCAAGTATGTTTCCTGTCCACAATTCAGAAGTCTCTGTGTTATAGTCTGGATCCTAGGTTTCAGGGTCTGTAATAGGTTTTTTTTTTTTTTAATTTTCTAGAGGCATGCCTTATTTATTTATTTATTTATTTATTATTTGTTTGTTTGTTTGGTTTATACATGCACTGGGTACAGTCAGAAGCGCGGGAGGGTGAGAGAATTCACCAGAGCCAGAGCGGGGGGCAGAGCAGGCAGAGGGACCGAAGTACACTGCTGAGGGGAGCAGCGGGCGGCAGGAGAGGTCTGCGCGCCATGTGGGACCCTCCTCCGGTGGCCGGGGAGCAGCCGGGGATCGAACCGGTGCCGCAGAGGCCGCGGGCAGCTTCGCAACCCAGCGCTCAACCGCTGCGCCACCGGGGAGGCCCTGTAATAGGTTTTGGTTTCAGGGTCTGTAATAGGTTTTGGTTTCAGGAACAAAGGCAGAAGTTAAGAGGCAGTTGGCAGGCAAGTCACCAAGAAGGCTCTCCTCTAAGGACATAAGAGCTGTGCTCCTACAGAGAATGAAATGGAAATAGTTGCGCAAATCTAGAAGACCAGGTGGAAGATGGAAGATGGCAGAGATGTCTGATTGTGTATCTGACTGAGTAACCAGGACCCATGTCCACCTGTCCAATGCAGAGCTCCATGAGGTACAATACAACAGGCTTGTAGGGGAGGGGGTGTGTATGAATGTGGCTGAGAGATAAAGGTGAGCAGGATAGAGTTAAGAAAAGGAACCATGTTTCCTTTGAAAGTGTCAGTTACAGGTGTTCTGCTCATGGTGGACATTCTGCATACCACTTCCTAGCATAGAGTGGGCCTCACCATACCCCTTGGGGTTGGTCTATAGGCAATTCAGATGAGTAGGAGGCGAACTGACCCAATGAGAAAAGGCTACATCACAGGGTTATTGCATGGCATAAATTGTGGTGAGGACTCATGGGTGTATACTTATCTCCAAACTCACTGAGTCAAATATATTAAATATACAGCACTCTGGTGTGGAGGATCTTCAAACTACTAAAAATGGAGCTATCATATCACCCAGTAATTCCACTCCTAGGAATCTACCCAAAGGTCATAAAAACATTAATTCAAAAGGAAACCTGCATCCCTATATTTATTACAGCACTATTTACAATAGCTAAGATATGGAAACAACCTAAATGCCCAAAAGCAGATGACTGGATCAAAAAGATATGGTAGACATAAACAACGGAATACTATTCAGCAATCAAAAAAGATCATCTCATGCCATTTGCAGCAACATGGATGGAGGTGGAAGGAAGTGTGTTCAGTGAAATAAGTCAGAAGGAAAAAGAAAAATATTGCATGGTTTCACTTATAGAAAGAATATAGGGGAACCATACAAGGGATCAGGGAAAAAAAAGACAAAACTAGCAGAAAAACAACAAATCAGAGACATACAGCAGACAAGGGGGAGGACACGGGAGCAAAACAGGGGAGGGAAGAACACAGGAGACTATGGTGATGGTTCACCAGTGCCTTGGTGGTGGTAATTTTATGGGGATTACACCTGAGAGGAGAAATCAAACAATTTACAAAAATGAGCAACAATGTAAAAAATATATAAATAAAAATTTAAAAATATATACACATATATACACATACATACATACTCACACACACACACACACAGAGCATTTTCAATGACAACCATACTTCAATAAAGCAATGAGAAGACAAGGGCAATTATAATAAAGAAACTACTAGATCCCCCTGGTTGTATCAGTCATTTCTAACTCACAACAATGCAGAATACCAGTGAACTGCTTCTCTCAGGAGATCAGTAAACAAAGTCATGTTATTATTTTAGCAAAAGGCCATTCTTCTTCAGAACATGATTTAAAACATGAAGGCAAGAACAAAGCAGAGTGTTGACCATACAGTTTGCTAATGGAAAGACATTCTATGCCCCTTTAATTACAATCCAATGGCTACTGTAGTCACAGAGGTGATAATCACAGCCAGATCAGGTCCAATTCCAATAGTTATTAATGATGTGGAGAGACACTGCTAGACATTGGCAGGCTTGGTCAACGCAGAAATAGCAAAGCCAGATGGATAAAGGTCTCCTTGACACGAAATGCCAATAAAAACTACACAACTCTGGAGTTGCAGAGGTTTGAAAGTGAAAGTGGGTAGTGCCACTGGTTTGCTATAAAACAACAGTCCTTCAGGGGACCCTTTTTGTTTTTTACATTAACCCCTACAGTTACATGAGCACATTCATAAATGACCAGTGTTCTCTTAGAACAGCCAGACGAAGCATGCTCTTTCTACTGTGGTAGACAAAACCAACTATGCTAAGGTAATCAAGAACTCTATACATATCATACTTTCTCAGTATTTATTGTTAAATATATATTTGCTTATTTTGTAATTTTAATTACTAAATTTATATTCAGGTGGTAATTACAATATTGCACTGGGACATAAAGTGTCTCACATTCAATTTGCAGAAAGCTTTCAAAGTTGAAGCTGCAACGCTGAATCTAACTGGAATCATACTGTCACGTGTTAAGAAAGTAGAAAGCTCCCAGTATTGGGTTAGTGATATGGAGTGAATCATCTGTTATTACTTAGCCTGAGACTTCAGGAAGGTCACTTGGTCTGCGCTACACAACTTGTGGGTATAGAAATAACGGGGAGAAGGCACAAATTAAGAATTTAGCACCACAGGGAGACTGGAAGGCCTTGTGGTTTTGGAACCCTTGCTATGCACCACCTCTACCCAAAGGCCTGCAAGTGTCACTTGGTATGGCCCTCATCCATTTGCCTCCTGAGCTTTTTCCAAAAATTGGAGAAACGCCATGCTTTTGTGGTGACAGAGAGCATTTCAATCATGCTAGAAAGAAAACATCCCTTTTCACCGCCTTACATAATTGCAGCTTAGCAGAAACACCTGAATAACCTAGAAGGAACAACTCTAAAATCTCTAGGTGTGGTTTGTGATGACACCACAACAAAAGATATAAACCTTTTAGGGTAATTGTTTTAAATGAAGAGATTGCACATAAGCCAGATAAGACAGTTTATACTTGTCACTGGCCAACTGGCTTCATGCTGTAATCTCCTATTTGAAATGTGGTCTGGTATGATGAATAGCTGCTATGAAAGGCCTCTTTCTTCAGAAACAAATAGATAAACAGGGTTATACCTATAATGAAATGTAATACAGTGTAAAAACCTGCTGTTAGACATAGCTGCTTAAGTGCATCACTAGCAAGGGGGTGCAGATTCACAATGCCATGTTACTTGACAATTAACTCATAATTTCTTTTGAAAAGTAAACTTTGCTTATCATAAAAAGTGGTTGAGAAAGCAAAGATAAAGGTGACAACTGTAATAAGAAAATGAATAAAGGCAATCTTCAGAAGCAAGAGTCAAAGTTATTCATTTATCTTAGTGTAAAATCTAGATCATTCTAAAGAGACTAATTCAGAGTAGCAAATAGCATTACTTCTACTTTGTAACTGTCTAACCAGCTCTCAGTTACTGTAGAATTGGCTGCTTTGCACATCACTTTGACCAGAAGTTTCTGTCTCTTGTTTGAAAAGCACAGAACATTTTCCAGCATATAAATCATTCTTATGTTGCAACATATCATGACAAACTGGCTCAGCTGATCCTGAATTTTTTAAACTAAAGTCTTCCCCACAAGGTATCTGTAACAATCTGAAAAAAGTACCAAAAATTAAGATAAAGTAATGCTCAACAACTCTGTTTAGCAGAGACAAATCCACTTTGCTATTTTAATGTTAATAGCTGCCTGCTGCCTTTTAAAAAGTGCTATTAAGTCAGCAAGAATTTTTTCCCCCTAAAGGGTGAGTTCTTCACAGTAAGAACTAATTAACTGCCAAGAATGCTACAGATTTCAAAAGTAATACTATTCCACTCATCAATTGTTGTTCCCATTCCATTTACATCTTCCATACAGGGCCTCCCTGGTGGTGCAGGGGTTGAGCACCGCACTGTTGTCTGCAGCCTCTGCAGCACGGGTTCAATTCTGGCCAGCCAGCAACAATAGACATGGTGAAGCAGACCTTTCCCGCCTTGCCCGCTGCTCCCCTCAGCAGTGTATTTCTTTAGTCTGCCTGTTCTGTTCCCAGCTCTGTTTCTGGTGAATCCTTTCACCCTCCTGCGTATCTGGCCTGTACCCCAGTTCTTGTATAAAAATAAATAAATCCTTAAAAAAATAAATCTTTCATACATTTACTTGAAGATCTCATGCCTAAGCTCCAAGTACATAAATATGGCTAGACCAGAGGAAAAAAATTCTATATGCTATTCTAAAATATAAAACTTATATAATGCTGAATCAAACATTTTCTTTCCTTATTTAATGTGTAAATATGAGGTATCCTTTCTAGTACTTTGAAGCCCATACAATATTGGACATACAAAAAGCATAATCTACTCTTATCATTTTTAAGCTACTATATGTGTGTATATTTGTGCCCAATAAAATTCATAATATACACTTCCTTCTTCTGGAAGGTAGAATTCTGTAATTCTAAAAAATACTGTCACCATTTGCACAAAGCTCTGTGGTAAATAACCATTTTCATACCAGGATATATGACCATGTGAAATAGGTAATCTAGAGAGCCAAGATATAGAGAATCTAGACAGTCAAGAGAGACAAGATTGATATCAAGATTAATAGAGTGAGGTAAAAAGTAATCATTATTTTGGTCTTGGTATGGAACATTCTGCACTTCCCACAGGTTAAAAAGATGTTTAAAATTAGTCTTACTCCTTTAGCCCTACTAGAGATTGTAAGCTCTTCACAGATAAGTATTTTATTCTTTCTGTGCCTAGTGCAATACCTGACACAGAAGCACACTTTTTAAAGCCTTGTTGAATATACAAATAATCTCCAATAATAAACCAATAAAGCTGAGAGAGAAGAAAAAAAGTTTTGCTGAAAATGAGAGAGGGGGACATTTGATCATCATAAATCCTAACCTAATATACCTTCCTTCTTAAATTACTGTTACCATTTTACAATTTCTCCTAAAAACCCTAGAATCTTCATTGGAAAATAGTGTTTGTAGGTCAGGATGTGCTGAGAGCTATACAAAGTCATACTCGGTTCCTGGACTCCAGGGGCTCAATCTAAAATAGATTACACATAGAACAGAATAATTGATAGACTGATCTAAGTAACTGTAAATATTCTAAAAATAACCTAAAGGATAAGGGGTTAAAGTAACAATGGAGCAAGAGTTTTTGGAAGGGGAACAGATGGCTTTTGACAAATAAGCACACCTTCAATCCAAGTGACAGAAGTAGGTCATGATGAGTAAGTAAATTTTCCACTGACTCATTTCCACATGTATCATGGGCAGCAAAGGCTCCCCGTGATCTGAGTGTCCACCTGGAAGACTGTACAAATTAGTTCTCTAATGAAAGAAGCCGGAATTAAAACTGACTCAGCACGGTAAACTACTGTCTGACCTACAATAGGTCAATAGGCAGTAAGGTCAATAGGTCTAACAAATAATATGCAATGAGTAAAAATCCTCGTGCATTTAGAAAACCTAAAAACTTATATGGAAGATAGATGAGAACACCTTTCTCCAGCCAACAGATTGATGTAATCATGTTTAATGGGTTTTCACCAATTAACACATATTCAACAAATCTTCAGTAAATCTGCATGCAATTTTTCAGTTTTTAACTTTGAATGCAAATAACCTCTATTTCAAATGTGATGGGGAAAAATTGGTAAATTATTTTTAAATACAAATTCATTTATTTTAGTGGAAATGGAGCATACCATTGTAAATGTCAAATAGTCACCATTCATTTATGATAATAGGGTCCAGCCAATCTTACCAGCTTATTCAAAGTTCACTGCATGAATGATCAGAGCCCTCAATCCACAGATAGAACTTAAAATATGTCCTTATTAAAAAATTCAAAGGCAATAAATCAGGTTAAAGAGGTGACAAGAGATGACCCTCCTCTGCCATCTACTTGGGGATATGCCCAGGGTTTCTTGCTGAAGCAGCTGGTGAGCTGACAGCTTCCCTGTCTGTGCAGAGGACACAAGGATGGGGCAGTGCTATGGAGATGGATGGTTTTCATATATCAAGAACTTACATTAAAATAAGTCTGTTGAAATAATGCATAATTTCACTCTAGTGGGAGAGCATCTACAAATGAAAGTAAATGCTGTCCTTCATACAGGAAAAAATATCCCCATTTGGAAATATCCACCCAATGAACAATAGTTTTATTTTTTCCAGAACAACTAATGAGTTAGGCAGCCTGTCCATACTGTGAACAAAAGTAATAAGATATTACCAGACAGTTCTGAAGCACCAGTTGAAGTTACAGGAAAAATAATTTTTACTGTAAAAGTTGAGTGGCATCAAATCAACACCTATGATCTTTGCCACTTTAGCACAATGCTCTACTGGACCAAGAGACTAACTTAAAATATATTATGATACACAAGGCTCTAAAAACTGGGGCACTGTAAGAGAGTTATGCAAACACTCAAGATTGGAAAGTATTGAGGTAAAAGAAACATTCAGAAGCCATGAGGTGCTCCAAATGGATAATGCTCATATGGTTTCAATGTTTGAAAGGAAAGTCACTTGAAATTAAAAACACAACAGAGGGATTTAACACCATGATTTCATTACTATATAAAAATGTCACCACAAGGGACTCTGACCAATTTGCCTTAGGATTGTCCTAGAATGATGATTTACAGAAAAGAAAAGATACCTTTTTTCTCCTGAGTTAAAAATGTCACTCTGATAATCTACTTCTGCCACTAGGATTATAGTTACCTCTTCGAAAACCAAACTGATGAACATGTCATTTTACAACAGTTATTCAATAACTGTCAAGTGATTACCCCAGAGAGTCCACACATAACTAACCTGTGTCAAAACAAAGTTTAACAGGGAAACAACCTCACCTGCCAAATATCTCTGAGACAGTGGAAACATGGCATAGAGGTATCATGTCATGGAATTTCTAAATTATTTGTGCTACTCTTGTTTAATTTAGAATTTGGATATAATTCTTTAAATATTACTAAATATACATTCCACATTAAATCACATGAAATGTGGGCCTCCCCAGTGGCACAGTGGGTTGAACACAGCACCGTGAAGCTGTTCGCAGTCTCTGCAGCACAGGCTCAATTCCCAACCAGCCAGGGAGATACCCACATGGCGTGGCAGAACTCTCCAGTCTCGCCTGCTGCTCCCCTCAGCAGTGTTTTCAGTCTGTCTGCCTGTTCTGCAACCCACTCTGTTTCTGGTGAATCCTCTCACCCTCCTATACCCCAACTCTTGTATAAAAAAATAAATCTTCAAAAAAAAAAAAATCACATGAAATGTGATATATTTCAACTTTAAACCTGTCTACATTTTTTTTAATTTAAATGAAAAAATTTCATTGAATGACATTTTGCAGTAATTCAGAGAAGTACAAAATGTATAAAAATAATGTGTGACCATACACAAAAACCAACTCAAAATGGACTAAAGAACTAGACATAAGACCTGAAACCATATAATATAAAGAAGGAAATAAAGGCGAAACACTGTATGACATGCACCTCAAAAACATCTTTATAGACACATCAACCAAAGCAGTGATAGTGAAGGCAAAGATAAACAGCTGGGACTACATCAAATTTAAAGGCTTCTGCATAGCAAAAGAGACAATAACCAAAACAAAGGGAAACCCCACTGACTGGGAGAAAATTTTTGCCCACAACACTAATGGTAAAGGACTGATCACAAAAATCTACTAAGAGCTGACGAGACTCAACAAAAACAAATAGCCCAGTCAAAAACTGGGTAGAAGAGCTAAAAAGAAACTTCTTCAAAGAGGAAATGCAAATGGCCAACAGGCATATGAAAAAATGTTTAACATCACTTGTAATCATGGAAATGCAAATCAAAACTACCATGAGATACCATCTTACACTAGTGAGAATGGCACATATTAAAAAAACTAGCAACAACAAATGTTGGTGAGGATGTGGAGAAAAAGGAACTCTTCAACACTGCTGGTGGGAGTGCAAAATGGTCCAAGCACTATGGAGAGGTGTGTGGAGATTCCTCAACCTACTAAAGATAGAGCATCCATATGATCCAGCAATTCCACTCCTAGGTATTTATCCAAAGGACACAGAAACAATTCAAAAGGGCAGCTGCACCCCTATGTTTATAGCAGCACTATTTACAACAGCTAAGCTATGGAAACAACGCAAGTGCCCATAAATAGATGACTGGATCAAGAAGATGTGGCATATATACACAAAGGAATATTACTCAGCATTCAAAAAAGATAAACACATGCAATTTGCAGCAACATGGATGGAGCTGGAAGGGATCATGCTCCAGGAAATAAGCCAGAAAGAAAAAGAAAAATACTGGATGGTCTCACTCATAGCAGGAATTTAGAAAACCTAAATAAGGGACCAAGAAAAAGACTAATTATAATAAAGAAAAAATAAAAATCAACATGCAACTATAAACCAGGACACACTACAGGGGCAGGGAGGGAGGAAAAGAGGGATTAGGGCCAAATAAGGGGGGTGGGAATTGTATGGGGAATATAACCAAAATGAAAATGTATACATTGTGCAAAAATGAAAAATGATGTAAGAATTATATATAATAAAATATATTAAAAAATAAAATAATATTTTTTAGTTTTATTTTCACATTAATTAGGACCATCTCTGCACAGACCTGGACACAGCACAAAGTTTTCAAGGTCACAGATGGCCATTTCAGTGGTGTAGTTAACACCAGATTATAAACTCAACAAAGATGAACTTACATTTTCTTCTCTCCTATGCATTTTTCCCTTTATGAGGAAAGGTACTTTCCTTCTAAAATGCCTACCATTTTGTCTACCTTATGTTTTCTCTATGAGGACCCAGAAATCATGCTGCCAACAGAAGACTTCCAATAGAAAATGCTTTTTGTTCTTGATAAGGAAAATTGAGTTAAAACACAAAACAAAACCTAACAATTAAAAAACTCTATTACTGCACCATAGAATTTTACAATTTCCTATTAAATTCCTATCATATCCATCCATTTTATTTTCCATTTTTATTTTCCTAAAGATGAAATATACAGGGTGGTGAGACTCCCAATATACCCTTAACAATAAGAAAAATGTTAGCAGTACCTTTAAACAAATAGCTATGGGATCCTGTTTTGGTCAAAGATACTTAAATCCCAAACACTACTCCAAAGTCAAAGGAAATACACCTGGTTATGGAATAGGGAATGTTACAGTTCTGTAGCTTGTCCTGTCTAGAAAACAATACTTGAAGAATCACATTGCAAATCATCTCCCTATTCTCGCTCCATTTCACTTGGACACAAGAGAGCTCAAAAAACAACAAAATGAACTCTTATTTTTCTTTCTTTTACATGGAACTCCAGGGATCTCCTGGATTTAGGCAGCACTAAATACTTGGGACTCCTGCAATAGAAACAGTGAACACTAATCACCTTTCATTAATCTATATGTAGATGTCTTTAAATACTCAACCCTCAACCTGGACCTCTCTTCTATGCTCCAGACCCTTGTATTCAACGATCAGAGGAACATCCCCATTGAGGCATGCACAGAAGTTCAAAATCATTGAGTTGCCAAACTGAAATTATAGGCTTTTATCCAGTATGTCCTGCTTCCTGTGTCCCCAGTTTCAGTGACTGACACCATGATCCAACACACTACAGCATAAATAAAGGCACAATTTTTTTTTTTTTACCCTTCCTTACACAAACCATCCAGTCCTATCCAACCCTATGGGTTCCACTGCCTGAATGTCTCTGCTCCCCTCACAGCCACCAAGCTACTTGTGGTATCACCACCACCTCTGGCCTGGAAGCCTCTTGAAGCTTGCTCTAAGCAGAATCCTAGTCACCTCCTTGCCCAATTCCAGTTCATCCTCCACTGCCAGAAAGCTTTCTAATGAGCAAATCTGATTTTATCACTGCCTGTGTAAAATACTTCAGTGGTTCCTCTTACTTCAGTAAATTCCAGGCCTCTGTTATCACTCTAATGGAATTTCTGCTCAACTCTCACTCACTCCAAGATCTCTGCACAATTTTGTCTCTTTGCCTGGAATGTTCTCTTCCACCTTTCACTGATTCTTCTTTTATCTACCAACCTGGTTTGGCTTCTGGACAGCTGACATTTTTGTAATGCATCTCTTGGGTGTTCTCAATATCCTCCTTATCCCCCTCCCCCACCACAGCATGGCTAAGAGTTACTATAAGAACAGCTATATAATCACAATGTTGTAGATTCTTGTTAATTCTTTGTGTCTTCTTTCCTTACCCAAGAAAAGTCCCCATGAAACCGCAAACTTTCAAGGGGGCAAGACTGATCTATCTCCCTCACCTCTGTATCCCCAGCACAATGCTTGGTGTCAGGTACTCAACTAAAATTTACTGAATTCCTGAAAAAATACAGTCCCTCTTATTTGCTTCTCATGATTTCAGTTATCCGTGGTCAACTGTGACCTATAGTCTGAAAATATTATGTATAATAAGATATTCAGAGAGATTATATTCATATATTTTCATTACAGTATATTAGCCTATTACTTATTGTTAATCTGTTACTGTGCCTAATTTATAAAGTAAACTTTATCATAGGTATGTATACATAGAAAAAAAAACATAACATACATATAGGATTTGCACTATCTGAGGTTTCAGACGCCTGCTGGGGGTGTCTTAGAACACCTTCTCCTTGAATGGGGTGGGGAACTACAGGAAATGCAGAGAATGAAGAGCAGATGGCACCCAGCTCTACCAATACGAAGCCCCCTCTCCCAAGTGAAAGCTCCCCTGCCTTCAGCATGTCTTCTGAAACTGAGAGGTGGCCTTAACAACAGCTCCTGCCCTAAGTGGTGACCCCCAGAAAGTTAGAATGCTCCATAATAAGGCTGTCTTCATGAAACACTCTTGTCATCGACAAACCACAAGCCATTTTTATACTGAAAAACTCTCAAGGGGAAAGGTTTACCATTCTTAGAGAAGTAAGAGCCTTTTCTTTTCATTCTGAAAGGGAAGTCTTTATTTGGAATGATCTAAAGACAAGAAGAAAGACTCTCCCCCATCTTTCATGCAGTTGCATGGGGTAGAGGCAACTATGCATCCAGGTGTCACGTCTGATCCCCCATCACTAATTGGGGTTCCTTTATGGAGTTGTACTATGGGGTCCCATTAGCCTGACCAATCCTTTTGTACATGACACACTAACGTCCATCTGGGAGTGTGGACAGGGACATGGTAAACAGAGTTGACTTTGCTTTCATGACATAGTTGGGATTCTGATGAGAATCAGAGCAAATCTGTATAAGCCACTGGTCAAGATAAGTATATTTTACTTTGTTTTTGTAATAACTATATATTTCAATGAGTTCTGTATTAGAAATTAATGTGAACAGTAGTCAAACCATCTATCTCAGTACAATGTTAAAATAAAAAACTGCTGTCTTCTACACTAATTATCTGAATTGTATCATTAAATATGTAGATAATAAATATCCTTACATATTTTCGAGTAATAAGTCTGATAATTTACAGTAATTACATAAACATGCCTTCCTGATGAAGATAACTTTTAATAATCTTATGCAGAAACATTAAAATAGGATATATTATAGTCATTCTACCTTCCATATTTAACGTGATATATTTGAATTTTCACAAATAAAGTTAACTAGCTAATTTAAGCCTGATTTCCTTTCATAAGAGTGTCATTTGCATTCATAATTAAAATGTAAGGTGAAGGCCAAAGATGAGGAAGGAAGGAGTCCTCGCATGCACATCTGTGTCAGCTCTGGAGTCACTAGAAAATGATGGATTGTCTTTTTCATCTCTTTTGAACAGGATTCTGTGATTTCAAGTATTACAGGATGGAAAAATGTGCCTAAGGGGCTATGATTTACAATTATTCTGTTTCATGCTGATTAGCATAAACGACCATGATAGAAAATTGCATGCAAACCCCAGAAAAGTCAATAAAAGATATTGATCCATAGCAACAACTAAAGGAGGAAAAATTGCTTACAGTCTGTGCTTCAAGCTTCCTATCTAATATGGTAGAAGATCTTTTAACCTAGAAATTATTCCTGTTTACAAAAGTATTCTTGTGGTTGTAGAAATTGTTTTAATAAGGAGATGGACAAGTCAAGTCTCAACACTTCCTGCCACACCCCAATCTATAAGGGTAAGAGTTTGTACCAGATTAATAAAGAGTCATTTATAAAGCAAACGGAAGGCCAGAAAGAGTCCCACTCTCCAATGGAAACTAATATTGTGACATGATGTTGAAATAGGCAAGCAGCATGACATTTAAACGCATTTGTAGCTTTTTCTCTTCCAAAAGAAGTAATTTTCTCTCCCAAATGCAAATTTGAAGGTGGTAGGCAGGTAACGAGAAGAAATGGCTTCAATTTTGTGAAAGGATTAGGATAAATTTTACTTGCCACTCCTCTTACTCAGAAGAACATACTTAGAGCTTGACTATTAAGACACTTAATAAACTCTAGGAAAGAAAATGAGTTTAAAATGAGTAAATGAGAAATAGTTTATCAGTCTAATTCCTTAACTTTTTGAAATTTCAAAGGTCTGACTTTCCATTTGGGCGATATGATTCAAGCCTGGCAAGTTAGGCAGATACAGCACATGATTCTTGTTCATTCAGGATCCTATTTAAGTGGGGAGAGTGAGAGGTTATGACAAAGAGGTGGTAACACACTGATGGTAAGATGCTGACTCCTCTGGTACAAAAAAGGACACTACTTACTACACAGAGAGCAAGGGACACAGTCACCTTCCCACAAGTGAGGACTCTGTGTCCCTTCCAGGGTAAATGACCATGCGCACGACTGCCTCTACTGCTCTCTTACTGTCTTGTTGCTTATTTTAATAAATATTCCTGTGCTTTCCATATATGCTATGCATAAGTAATTGATGAAAATCTAGCACTTTTCTGACTGCTTACTTCCCATCCAGGTGAATCAAAGGTTACTTTTCTATCATAACATCATCTCCTTAATTACACCAGGCCCCAAGTCAGTGCTATGATAAACTTGAATCTGTGTCAGCTCTTCTCTGGATTACTGCAGTGTCTGGGCTGCCAGGGATGTCAGAGAGCTTGTGATTCAGCTGTCCCTAACCTGGAGCCCATGGGCTTCTAGGGGTCTATGAAGAGAAGTTACTGAGTCTATAAATTAACATTATTTATAAAATTCTTTATTTTCAATAACCAACAACTGAAATGTATCATTTTCTTCATGTACATTCACAATACTGGCAATCCCTTTGTTTTGTCACCTATAGAAATCACATATATTTTTATATTCTATTAGAGTTGCTGCAAATATATCAAAATATCTTTTTTTTTAGTTTTTTTTTTTAAATTTATTTATACAAGCACCGGGTACAGTCAGAAGCACGGGAGGGTGAGAGAATTCATCAGAGCCAGAGCAGGGAACAGAACAGGCAGACCAACAAAGTACACTGCAGAGGGGAGCAGCGGGTAGCAGAAGAGGTCTGCGCGCCATGTGGGACCCTCGCCCGGTGGCCGGGGATCGAACCGACGCTGCAGACGCTGCGGGCAGCTTCGCAACCCAGTGCTCAACCGCTGCGCCACCGGGGAGACCCTATATCAAAATATCTTTTCTACTCATTATCACTTCAAAATTATGGTTATCAAACAGGCCTCTCGCAATCTAACATTCCAATAAAGACCCTCATATATCAGAAATTTTTAAATATTTTGATGACTATTTCAATATAACTGCTTTCCTTTATAATTCTATGCATTTTATATATTTTAAAACATTCTTCCAAAAAGGCATTTTATACAGTTTAAAATATTTTTCTGAAAAAGTATTTCAGATGTTTCACCATATTGCCAATGGAATCCTTGGTTTAAGAAAAAAGATAAGTAGTGGAGGACCCAGAAAGTCTTGCCAAGAGCACACTAGTGGCAGAAATGTGAGTAGAAACTAGAAACCTCAGGGCTTTTTTCATTGTACTTTATGGCTTTAGCTGACTTCAACTAAAAAACAAGACAGAGGATTGCTCAAAGAAAGGGCATGAAACATGCTGCAGGCACTGTCTGAAGCACTGGGCTTCCAAATCCATCTTCCCTTCCCTTCCCCATTCACTCATTACCGTCAGTACACATGAAACCAGATTTTCAGCTTGCAAGGTATGCAACTGCCAGTTGACATGCTGAAAAAGGTGCCACAGAATTTAAAAATCTAAGAAACAGAAAACCAGCTTGCCTATTTACCATCAAAAGAAGATTATTCTCATCTCATTTTATATGCTTTCTAGGAAATATATTTAAAAGTCTTCACAGTGGTCACAGGAAGGAAAGATAAAACATGAGTGCAAATAAATGGTTTACCCCCTTCCGAAGTGGCTACTATTAAAAACACAGAAAACATTAAGTACGGGCAAGGAGCTGAAGAAACTTGGAACCCTTACACATTACTGGTAAGAATGTAAATGCCCTTGGAAAACTGCCTTGGCATATCTTCAAAAAAAAAAAAAAAAGTAGAATTGTCATATGACCCAACAATGTACCTTATGGATATATGTGAAAGAAATGAAAGCAGGGACAAAGAAATATGTGCATACCCATGTTCATAGCACCGCTACTCACAATAGCTAAGAGGTAGAACCAATCCAAGTGCGTGTGGACAGATGAACAGATTAACAAGATGTGATATATATACACACACACACACGAATATTATTTTGCCTTGTAGGTATTTCTGACATGCCACAACATGGGTGAATCTTGAGTACATCACCCTAATTGAAATAATCCAGTTATAAAAAAAAAAGACTATGATTTCACTTGTAAGGTATCAAAAGTACTCAATTCACAGAGCCATAAGTAGAATGGTGGTTTCCAGAAGCTAGAGAAGGGGGAAATGATTTGTTTAGTGGGTACAGAGTTTCAGTTTTGCAAGGTGAAAGAGTTGTGGAGACTAGTTGCACAACAATATGAATTATTTAACACTATTAAAATGAACATTTAAAAATGGTGAAAAAGGTAAATTTTTTGTTGTGTGCATTTTGCCAGTTAAAGTTTTTTTTGAAAAAATTCTAAAAAGCCCCAAAGGTTTAAATGGAATGTCGAAGACATGAACCAAACAGACAAAAAGGACTGAATGCAGAATATGAGTAAGTTAAAGAGACATATTTATGCTATATTTCTAAATGGTCTTTTAAACTATCACCAGCCATAATAATTCTACCATCCACTATAAGTCTCTAAATAACTCAGAATGAAATTACTTTTATCTCAAATGTGTTAAAATAAAGCTATTTGGGTCAGGAGGACCTATCATTAGAATTCCATATGAAGGAGATGCATTTTGGCTCTATCTGAATAATAGGGCCCAGGTTCATGAAAGACATTCTCACTTCAACTCTCCACTGATTGATTCCTGTCTAGAAGGGCTATAAGTAACAGGAGTCGGAAATGCTGACTTCACTGCTCACTGAATCCTTTTCAGCTGTGGCTGAGTGACCAAAGTGTGGTCAAAAGTCAACATGTCATTGCTGGCTTCTCAAAGATTCTCCTGAAAAATGGCTGACTAGGTCAAGGCTCACAGACTTCTGTGTGCTGGGAAAGATGAGCCGAGAAAGATCTTCTCTCTAAAACCCAGATCTACCATGTAGAAAACTGAAGTTGAGGCTCAGAATACGAATTAAGCTCAGGTGGAAAGAGTAAAAACAATGCAACATACAACACAGAACACTCATAAACTCTTCAGAATGTCTGTTGAACCTTTCTAGTCACTAAAATCCTGTCTCCACATAAGATATCTCAATTGAACAAAGAGGAAGCTCTCTCAGCTGAGACCCCACAGACTTTACATGGCACCCATAAAGTGGCATTTAGGTGACTCTATGTGTTCATCATTAGCATACCTATATGAAAGGTAGGTATGGCTAATTATCATTGGTAATTTGTGAGCTTGCTAAGTGCTAGATGAGGAATGGAAAAACATCAAATTAAAAAAAAAAAAGCTACTGCTGCCCAAGGTCACAGCATTGAGGCTCAAACATATCTCACACTCACAAATCAGATCAGTTAAAGATGGAAAGTCGTAACACATTAGACAAGCAGTTCGAAACCTTGATAAAAACAGACCTTGGAATGTGCATCAACAGCAATTTGCATTTATTAATGTTTCATATTTGAACATTTAATGCATTGCGGGGGAAAAGCAAATAAAAAAATCCAATTACTTTCTTGAAATACAGATAACAGTACAGTTAAAGTTCAGAGTAGGAATAAATATCCAGTAGTTATTTGTCCCACAACAATCTTTGTCCTATAACTTGCCCCTGCTGCCTCCCTCCCTCTATTTGCCATGTTCCAGAGGAGGGATTTTTATTCCTTACAAAACTCTTCATCCCAAAGCATATGCAATGTTCATTTCAGACTTAAATCTGGCAATGATGTAGCCTTCTGTCATTTTTTTTTTTTTGCTAGAGAAAATATGGAACACCAGACTGCCAATCTAGCAATAATGTACCATGCAATATGAGAGTCACAAACTTGGAAGGAACCTCAAGTAGACATAAAAGCTACTTGGCATTGTGTATCAAGATTCATAAACATATTCACATCGCAATCTCTATTCTGGGAATTTATCCTAAGGAAATAGTTCCAAAAGACAGAAAAAGCTATATGCATGAATATGCTCACTGTGGAGTGCTTTCATTCAATAAACCTTTATTAAGTGTCTATTATGTGCCAGGCACTATGCTGGCATAAAGTTTCTGTCTCAAGGCATTCACAATCAGCTGGGAATTCAGATAAGTATACACAATTACAACATGTTGGGACAAATGCGAACAGGCCCGTACGAACCAATAGAGACAATATAATAGAGGGCAAAGACAAAGAGTCAAGGAGGGCTTTATAGAATTTTAGGTAATGTTCTTATAATTTCTTCACAGTATTTTTTAAAGAAACATGGACAATGCTAAAAGTTAAAAAAAATCCCTTTGATGTTTTGAAAAAAAAAAAATCCTCAACACATCTAAAAAAATAAGATGTAACATACAAGCCTAATTGCTCTTAACAGTTCTTAGAAATCTCCCATCTTTCTTGTAACTATGGGAGGGAACTGTAGTCTGGCCACCAATCACAAAGTCTTCTGGTACCTTCCACCAGTTTATTCTGGGTCTTCGGTTTCTACTAGATACCAGGGGGTCTTTAATCAAAACTGCTGAGGAACTCTGAGTTCATTTTACCTAACATACAAACCAAAATTAGCCAAAAGCATGTATCACTCCTTTGAGAAATTTCTTTTTCAAGTGGTCCAGCGTTGCTTCAGAAAACTACTGCTTTATGATTTCAGAAGGTCCTTGGCTAAATAAAGTGTAATCTATCTCAGTGTATTTAGAAATGACAAATTCCACAGTTTTGGGGATGTGTTGGGAAGCTTTTGAAGAAGGACAGATTGAACACACCTAGTAATAAATAGTGAGAAATACTTTAAATTGGGACGTGTTGTAATCTTAATAGTTTGCCTGTATTTACAGTAGGATTAGAGAAAATTCTATTACTGTAACAAGCACAACACCCAATTCAAGTCAGGACATGCTAACTTCTCAAGGTGTGGGAGCCATGGAGACAGCACTCTCAACATGTTCTGGTCTGTGTCATGGCTCAAGGCTTTGCCATACTCCAGAGGGGGAGGGGCTTCAAAGGGATTACTAACAAAGGTCACACCTGCACTACCTTTCTTTTAAAGAGTATCTAAATAGAAAGATCAAACTTGAAATAATCAATGAGAAGAAGGTAAAATTAACATATATTAAATGTTATATTTGCTAGGCATTGCCCTAGGGCCAGGGTTGGTAAAGACTGTAAAGGACCAGATATTTTTGACTTTGCAGGCCAGAGTCTCATGTTAGAATACTATATTATGCTATTGTTGCACAAGCAACTATAGACAAGACCTAAGTGAATTGGTGTGGCTGTGTTCTAATAAAGGTCAATGTATAAAAATTTGTGATACGCCAGATTTGGCCAGCAGGTCTGCCAAGCCCTGCTCTAAGTACTTCAATTTATCTTATTTAAGGAACAAAAGAAGGTTTGGTACTTATTTTTCCTACATAAAGATAAGAAAATCAATGATCAGCAGGAAGGTCACTTGCTTAGGTCACATGCTTAGTTTACTGCAGCAATTCCCACCAAGGCTGGCCTGAAGCCAAAGTGCCAACTCTCCACTAAAATGAAAAGGGTCTCCTCAGTGGAATACAGGTGAAGAAAAGCCAACACTAGGGCGAATGGAAAAAATTAGCAAGTCTAAATCCCTCCTCTCATTTAACATTAACGCTCTGTGCCCACCTATGACCACACATGGAGGATATCGAAAACTCTGATGAACAGGATTATCATTGAAACACCCTTCTCAAAAGAAGCTTCTGGAATATTCAGTATGAACTACTTCACACCATAAGGGAAAAGGCCCCAATTGTGTATTGCAATATGTCAGATTATGTGGTCCATACAATTCCAACACTTTCTGAGAGGATTTGTAAAACAATCCCACTGATACTTATTCAGTAACTCATTCATCTGATGCCCAGACAGTACATTTTATAAATGCTTTAAAAAGGGAGGTGGTACTTGTCCTTCAGGAATTTTAACAGAGTTGGAGACAACAAACATACTGTAATACACAGTTAATTATCTGTTGATCAACTTGCCACTTTAATAAAAAGAAACACACAAGCGATGTGTACAATTCAGTGTCTGAAATTAAAGGGAGAATGGGTAATAAGTATGAGTGTACTTCTCCTTGTTGAACTTTATTCAAGGTTCTCACTCCTTTTATTCCCCTTGAGAGATCAAAGATTCTATTTTCATAGTTGTCCTAATTTGAAATCTTAACACCAAGCTCAGAAGTCTATCCAGGTTTCAAGTTGCTTACCAGCTTGAGCCTCTGGTACCTCAACATTAATTTCGTCATCTTACAAAGAGGAGGTTTAACTAGATGTTCCTGAAATTCTCTTCCAAGGGAAGCCTTCTATGAATCCATTGTTTAAAACACATGATCCCGAATGTCGAACGTTCCCCCCAATAAATCCTGGATGAAACATAGATGATCACATACTTAATCCATGGCACTGAGTTTTAAAAATGCTTATAATAAGAAAAAGTTTCAGTTACTGAAACCATCTCCCTTAAAAATCACAAAGTATCACTTAGCAAGTTGCACAATTTATTTCTGAAAATTGAATGATTATTTTCCCCAAAGGACAGAGGGTAAAGGAAGATGTGAAGCAGATGGATTCATTGTGCCCCTATGGAGAAAAAACATTTCCACACCTTGCAAAAATATATTAATTGGCCTGCCATCTGGCAAGCCTGCTCACATACCTAAGGGATAAAGTTTAGATCGTGAGGTTTAACATTTAAGCCTGTGGGAGATAGTAATTGTGATCTTTCTGAGTTAGCATTAGTATTTTTAAAGGGAACCTTTCAAAAGAGATCTAAATACAGGTGGAGAAGTATGGAACCTAAAGTGTGAGACCATCCAAGGTACATCATTGGTGTCCCTGGCCTCGCCCAGACCCTTCAGCACCAGGGAGCCGGCTCAGGCACATCCCCATCAGAAGAGGGCCATCCATACACTTTCAGAGGGCACTTCGGATGCCAGCCCACAGCTGTGTAAGTTATACATTGCACGTTATGGATATTTCTCAAAATATCTACATTATAAAACTGGTATTTAAAATAATCTCATTAAGGGATAAAAAGCAGCTCATAAAGTAGGAGGTGTAATAAAATGAAAAAGCTTTGAAGGACAGCCCTTAAATTTTAATAGTAATTATGTTTGAGTATTAGAATTATGTTTGAGTATTAGATTTTCTTCTTTATGATTGTTTCTATTTTTCTCTATCCTCTGTCTTGACCAGGTCTTAAGTTTCATTTTAAAATTTATATCCATTACACTGAAGTCTAAATACAGTAAAAATGGTGGAAAGACATAAGGTATTTTATAAAGGAAAAATGCTAACCTTGAATTTATCATTTGTAAAATGCATGTTTTGTTCTGTCTTCACTTGCATAGAAAATCCCCAGATTCCTCTTCATCTCTGTATTTTACAACAACCATAGCCTATTTTTAAGCTACATACCTTCCAAACTCACCAACTCATAACTCTGTTTCCTAATCAACAACTCGAAAACATTTAACCATTTCCTGTTAGTCAAATTTGCTTTTTTCTTACAACTTTTCAATCTATGTTACACCAAAGGTGCTACTAATACTGAGCCGCACATTTTATTCTGTGCTTCTCTGTCAAGTATCTCATTCTGATTCATTTTCCTGTTGCTTACATTACCAAGCATGTAATCAAACTTTGTATTAATCATCTTCCTCACAAAAATGATTTTTGAAAAAATGGACACTAAGTAACATGGTATCCTTGCTAGAACCCTGTAACAGAAAAGGGACATTAGAAAAAACTAGTGAAATCTCAACAAAATAGAGAATTTTAAAATGGAGAAGAGAGGGAAGAACAAAACAAAATGTCTTATTCTAACAATATAATAGCAGTATTGAATTATTTAAAAACATCTAAACCATTTTGCAATGACTGAAATAGTCTATCTTCATTGTGGGGATAGTTATATGACTAACTAAAAAGGATGATTTCACTCTGTGTAAATTCTAGCTCAGTAAACCATATTAAAAAACAAACAACAAGAACAACGAAAACTTAATGCAGCAAACAAGCACACCTACCCACCTGGGTTTTTTGTCTCTAGAGTAAGAAACCCTGTGTCAGTAGGAATCTGAGGAAGTCTTGGATCTGGATTAGTAACCATGAAAAACACCTCCAATATTTAAAAAAAAAATACCTGAAAAGGAGACCTCTTTTACTTCATCTTAATGAAGGCACAACCCTTCCTCCAAAGCAATTCACCCCTTGTGCCACTGAGAGAGAAGAGATGGCCATGGAAGAGAATATTGGACATATTATTTGTGTCTTTTGCGTGTCCTAAAGCATTTATACCTTACTCATATACAAATATTTTATACAAGATATATATAACATATACAACAAAGCAGGCACTTCTCTTTTCTAAACACAATGATTTTCCCAAAAGATAAGATGCATTTAGGTGAGTGCCACTGAGCTAGCTTCTTAAAAACATAGTATTAGCATATTCAAGAGAAAATGTATTTTTTTATGGGGGATGGAGAAATTGTTGTCAGTCATCTCTAAAACTTTCAACAGATCATTTGTGGCAATCACACTGTTTTGTCATTTAAGGTGTGAGAATTTGTATGAAGTCAACTATATGCAGTATTATAAGATCAGTAAAGATTCCGAGATGTGTCCATAACATATAGACTCAAGTGAATGCACATGGTTTATAGAGGGAAATCTCAGAAAAAATAAACAAGGGCTCAGTAGTTGCTACTCATTCAAAAGGTCTGTAAGATAGCAGGCTTTTAGAACTGTACAGTAAAATCTCAATTTAAAAGCAAAAGCCCACTCAGATATCATTATGAACTGTGATACTTTAGGATGAGGAAATTATAGAAGAAATCAGCAGGTGGCAATTTTAAAACAAAGCAAAACCTTTCTCTACCTCACTCGGCAGGTGGTATTTCTATAGCTAAGATCAAAACTCTCAGAGCACTAAATTGCACAGATACTTTTGAACCATTACGAGACTGCTGAGCTATAAAAACTAAGATACTAAAGTCTTATTGTATAAATATTATTTTCAATAATTAGAATATTGTTGAAGCTAGATTTCCTGGAACAGGATGGTATAAAGCTTTTGTCTGGATTTACCACTTACTGCTGGTTGAGACTTAGGGACAGTTAATTAATTTCCCTGAGCCTCAATTTTTTCATCAGTATAATAGTTATTATAGATTGACTTACATGAGACAACATGTACCAAATTGCCTCAACAGATACTCCTCCCTTCTCCCTGCTGAGGTGGGTACATCTCCTATTGGTACTACATGATACTGTAATTACCTGTCAAACATCGCTTTCCAACTCAACTAGATTAAGCCACTTGAAAGAAAACATCATGCTATACATATCCTTTTCTTCTAGGTGAAAATCATATTCCTGGTCATATAAAAGGTACTGGATAAATACTTGGTAGATAAATGAATATAAATAAGGTAATGTGATAAATCCCCAGACTTTGTCCACAGAAGTCAAACAGTCAAACTAGCTTATTAGATTATAAAGCAGCAGAAGGTGAGTCAGGCTCATCCATAAGCTCCCAAAGGAAGAAAAGGGTCGTGCAGAGATGCATACTCATATATAACCCCTCCAAGTATTTTTAAATGTCACCAACTTCCCAAGTTTCAGGGTTCAATTCTCTAGCATTTAGCCTCTGGTTTCTCTATCTTTTGACCCAGTTAACAATCATCTGACTCCTCTTTAGTGCTTCTAAGGCAGTCAAGGAAAAGGATTTGAAAGAGCAGCTGCATGCCCTTCAGGATTGTGGGCTATCCCTTCCCAATCCAATCCCTAATACATCTTAAGAAATTCTATTTATGACTAGAAGGCAAAAACAAAACAAGCAAAACATAATCAAATCACTTCAGTCTAATAGGCCTTAACAAAGAGTTTAAGATATATACACACCTGGAACTTTCCAACAAAATCCATAAATGTTGGGCCATGAATCCCCTCCAAACATGTTAGTTTCTTATTAAATAGATATGAAATCAAACCTGTTAAGAGGGTGAAGGAACAGCTACAAGTCACTGCCTGCAGAACACACCTAAAAATGGAAGGTTTAAAAATCGAAGATTGTTTCCTCAGTTCCAGGCTGGGCATTTACTTACATGGGAACCAGAAAACTGGCTTAAAATGAGAACTATAATCTTGCTGGAACAATAGGTAATGACGAGCTTCCTCAATGCCAAAGTAAGTGTTTAGAGGTGACTACTGCTAACTAAAAGAAAGTGTAAAGGGCATATATATTTACTCTGGCTTGAATTCAACATTTCTGAATATGCTTATCAATGCCAAGAGTCGGAACCCTTTCTTCATAGTTCTTAATAATGGACCCCACTCCACAGAATGTTCGTATTTCTTAGGAATGGCATCCAAAAGTGCATCATTTTAATATTTGAACCTGTTTAATTCTGAACCTTTCAACCTCAAAACAACCCTAGTTCTGGTGCCAGAAGGTACACTTATTTTAAATTTCAAAAGGTAAGACAAATCACAGTTATTCTTGTTTAGTTTCTTTTAAGAAGCCATCATAATAAGTAATCACAATTTCAAAAAAGAAAAAATAAAAACAAAAACAAAAAACCCCCTGAAGACAACCTATTAAGAGGGCTTATCTAAGCAATAGGGTTGGTGATTTTGATAACATAAAAAATACTAAGAGCCAAGAACTAGACTGAAGAGAAAGCACACCTCTGATCTTGAGCCTGTATTCCCATGTTTAAATGAAAACCACATTGATCTTTCACCTTAAAAATCTCAGATTTCAAAGGCTAACTTATCTGAACTTGATAGAAGAGAAAACATTTATTGCAAAAGAATTCTACATACAAATTTTACAAGTCCCACAGTAAAAATATGGCAACATTTATTCCTTACTAAATCTGTGGTCCAAACATCTAACCCCAGACAATCAAATCCCACAACATATCGGCATGTAATGTTTCATAAGCATAGAAGCTCATTTTGCAGAATTCATAACAGGAACTGTGACTTAAAGCACCCTTCAACTATCCTATATTCCATGTGTCCTGCTGACCACTATGGCTATTTGAGATCAAAGACAAAAAGTTCCTTTGCTGAGAGATCTATCATTTATGGAAAATGTATATCCATCATCATGACACTCAAGTGAGTATGTACATCACTGTTTCACCACCTGCCTACCCTTTGGAGTGGTTGAGTAAATGCATGCTGCCTTTAAAATGAACCAGTTTTTGGAGGAGCAAATGATTTGTGACTATCTGGATGGGTACTAGAATAGAGCAAACAAAGTAGATAAAATTAACCCTCACATGGCTTCAAATTCGCCAATACTCAGTGTCTGATCTAGGTAAACTACTTGGAAGTCTTTAATATGTATCAAAAATCTTGAAATTAGCTAAGCAAAACGAATACTTCGACAGGAATCCTATCTCAAATTCCAAGATCAGCAAGTCATTCCAAATCAGACTTAAAAAAAAAAACAAACATTACATAATAGCCACTTACTGGCTATTGTTTTACAGTAACAAAGACTGCATTTACCATATTTCCTAGAGTGCTTAATGCAGTTGGCAGTTTTTCCCATGACAAATTTACCTCCCCCCTCCTTACTTCTTCACACAGCTATAAAATCAAACATTTAATAATAATTAGAGTTTCTAATCTGAAGATACCATTAATATAGCAGTTCAAAGGCTATGAATATTAAAGGGACATATCTGACTTTCATGCCGGCTATGGGGTCACTGATTTTCTTCAGATTTAGTAGCTAAGAAGTCTGGCAGTGATCTGATAGTGTTCTAACGGAGACTCTTAAGAGAAATCACATAAGGTCCAAAGTCACAGATTTGAGACATCAATAGGCACTGAATGTTTAAAATTAGACAGAATAAAGCACAGTAAAGATGGCTTCAGTAAATACTCATGTGACAAACTGTACCATCAGTTTTCTTCCCTCTCTGATTCTATGACCCTAGGAGACTTCAGAAAGTTTCGCTTGTTCCTCATTCCTCCACCCTGGTGATTCACTTAGAACCTAAAACATTACCTGTTAAAAGATACCTTCAATTTGACCTTCCATGTCAGGTCAGGGATTTTCCAGGGACACAGAGATAATCTTACCTTTGAGGAGCTGAAAACTTACTCAAGAACTTTACAATACAAATGGCGGGTGACCTGCCACAGTCAAGATCTGGATTTCGCCTGCACTTTTTAGGGTCTTTTCCTAAAAGACCCTAAACTAACAAATTCAGATAATTTGATAAGTGTAAGACCACAGAGTTAGCAAAATGTACAAAGTCCTGGGGTTTTATAAAAAGTCAGCTATAAGATGAGAGATGAATTATTAATGGCTGTCTATTCCTTTTACCAATCTATATCGCCTTCAAGTCCTGATCAAAGCCTAAATTCTCTGCTGAGGCCTCTTTCCTTTAAAACAAAACAACATGATGTTTCAGTTTGATATTGGTATAATTACCTTCTCTAATAAGCATGTCCAATAGCCATTAGTGTAGCTAAGCTCCCACAGGTCCTCTCATTCTATTAATAAGGTTTAAAGCCAACATTTTCAGAATTTACAGCCAAGTTCACAAGGGAACTTTTTTAATTACCAAGATAGAGGAAAAGAAAGTACCAGGACAAGGGATATTAACAACCATGTGAAATACAGAGCTCTCTCCAGTTATAAACTGCTCCACCTTACCCCAAAACCACACTTGCTACTACAGAGTCAAGCCTTCTACTGATAGAGACTAGCTTTGCTTTTAATCAAGGTCTTACACACACCCTTTGCTACTTTCATCCAGGTAGCCCCAGGACCATGTTTAATATCTTGGCTCGATTATTGAATTTTCAAAGGGATGACTCAGTCACCATGATGTCACTCCTAAATGACAAGGTTTCATGTAGTAAAGACAGCTCAGATTAAAATAGCTTTGTGCAAGCTCATTCACATAACTGGGTGTGTACCGAGGAGTGAGGTAGGGGTTCAAGGCCCTGGGCCTTAATCTCCCTGAGAAACAAGCCTATTTCCATTTCGACCAACACAAGGTGGAATCTCCCTGATTATTTAAAAGGAACCCTCTTCCAAGCTTTTTCCTCCACAGGCTATCTCCACACAAGGGCTCAAATGATTCCTCAAACCCAACATCTGTTAGTTTTTATCCCAGAAGGCAGATGGTCTCTATTTTACAGCTTATGAGTCCTCTGTTTTAAAGCCCTAATGTAGGCTCTGATAACAGGACATATGCGTAAAGAGAAAACAAGCAAAGCCATAAAACCATATAATATTCTACCCCCTCACTGCAAATTTATCGACACACATGCACCCCTCCCAGCAGGGAGCGATTATGGCAGACAAGAGCCCAAGCCTCCCTCTGGGACAGATGCTCCATAGTCTAACGGTTTACTTTGAATGAACTACTCCTGAAATCTACTTTTTGCACTTACACCTCTGTCTCACTACTTTCTTCCCCTCCCTCTTTTCCTTTTCCCTCACAAAAGACCTAAATATTCAAGGGGCCAAACAATCTATTATAAGCTAACACTAGAGGCTAAAAGCAGCATTTTCAAAATGTGCCTTTTCCTGCTTGCGTCCTCTGAGTTGGGCACACTTTAGTAGGGTACATGATGCACACAGAGTCTAGGAGAACACATTGCTCTGGTGTGGGGTGGCCAGGATCTCCCCAGAAATCCCTTAGACTGGCGCAGGTCCTGGTCTGGGGTCTCAGCTGTGTCCTCACCTCTGGGTTCCCTCAGCAGGCTGGGGGGAGGGAGGCCCCCTAGCCTAGCAGCCACTGTCAGAGCTAGTGGGCAGGAGGGAAGGAGTGAAGGCGAGCCCGCAGTGATAGCCAGGCCCATCCCACATGGAGAAAACAGTCTAGGGCATGAAGAAAGGAGAAGGATAAAAGGAAGTGGTTATGAAACAGGCCTGGGCAAAGCAAGGAGTGGGAGGAAATGGGCACGGAGACTCAGGGAGGAGCAGAGCCTTCAGGTCAGGCATGGAGAGGATGCCAGGAGGCTTCAGCCACCTGCGGGGTGGGCTGGAGGGGAAAGGCAGCGCTGTCTGCTGCCTGGTCTTAGGAGACATACTGGTGGGTGGGGTGGAGCCAGGACTTCAAAGAAAAAGAAACTGCAATTGTAAACATGAGACACTCAGAAGGCTATGGAAACAAGTTGAACTTTGAGAGAGGAGGTGAAAAGGAAACTGTCACTACCTATTTAGGCGCTGAAGCAGACGAATGAGCAACAGTGAGTAAGGGGATATGAGTAAGAGGACTGACAGGCCAGCCATGAATGTGGAGTGGCAAGACACAATGATGTGTTGCTGCTTTATTGAGCTACCCACAGAGAGTGGGCACCACACGTGGTCTCCAGTTCTTCACTTCACTGCTGTGTTCTGGCTCATCACCCCTCACCCCAGCCCCCCACCACTCGTTGCTGCTGCTGTTCAGGCTGAAGTAAATGCTGACCTCCAGCATCAGACACAACACCTGTCCCTTTCCTCTCTCTGGGGGACATGTGTCGATGGAGCCCCTCTTGAGATCTCTGTGAGGACACCCTGCTGGCTTCCTTCCCTCTGTGAGACTTTCCTCCAAGTTGCCTTTCCTGTAGTGCATTTCTGCCCATTCCTCAAATGGGACTTCTTCAGCCCTCCGGCAGGTTAATCTACAGAATCCACAGAGGGTTCTAGTGGTGACTCCCAAGCCCACTACTTCTGGCCCAGCCTCCCTGAGTGTCCTAGACCAACACACCCAACCACCTAGGGCTTTTTTTCTGCCCCAAAGCAACTGCTGCTCACAGATGTCTGCTCCTAAATTCCTCCATCCTTTATATCTCCCCTTAAATATTACCTTCTCAAAAAACCTCCCCTGACTGCATTCTCTAAAGAGTCTCCCGCACTGCTACTCTCTTCACAGTTTTTGCTTTTAGTCTTCTAAACAAAGACTGCTGTTTGACAACTGACTTATTTTATTTAGCTACTTGTTTATTTGTGAAGCCCAAGCACGCTGTCTCGTTTACCACTCTATCCATTTCCTAGCACTCTGCACAAAATAGATATTCAATAAATGTGAATTTCACTGCGTTTTCAGGGATAAGAGGGGTGAATACAATGAAATGCTTTTGTGCCTTCCTCTCACTAGCTCTTCTTCTTACTCTCCAATCAAAAACCCCAGGGTCACCGTGGAATCTCTCTTGATACCTCATCATCAACTCTATCAATTTTATAACCTTAGTATCTCTCAGAGGGATAATCTCACCATATTCTTTGTTGAGGCCTGCACCACATTTCAAATAGGCTACAGTGATAATATTCTCATTGCTTTCTAGGTCTCATCTGCCAATCCCAGACCTCAACTTTTAGCCTCATAGCCTACAACTCATCCCCCTGGTGTAGTGAGAGCAACAATATTAATAGTTAGGGTTTATTATGAGTTTTTATGTGCCAAACATGCATTTTACGCATGTGGACCCATTTTAATCTTTTAATAATCCTGTGCAATAAGAAATTTACTTGTCCCTCTTTTACAGATAGGGCAACTGAATTCCCAAGAAGTTAACTTTTCTAACATCATACAGTTAAGATATGAACCCAGGTGAACTAGCTTCAGATCAATGGTCCTGACCACTGTCCTATACCAGCTCTTCAAACTTCATGCTCCAGCAATACTGAGGCAAGTACACTGTTCCTTGAACTTTGCATTGCCAGGGACATCATGACTTTGCATATACCATTTCTTTAGCTCCTTGGGAAGGCTCTGCCCTTCTGTGCATAAATACCAATAGCTCCCTGAGGTGTTACCATTTTACTGGGTACCTGTCCTGGTTCCCTGGGACCAAAGTCTCTTTCCCAATGACCACTCCTACAGCTTATCCGCACCCTGCAATACTTCTCTCTTGTGCAGGTTTACAATGATTCATTTGCACAATTTCACTGAAGACATGCCTATGGCTTTCATGTTTGGATCACAGTGCTCTGGATACAGTAGGAGCTTAGTAAATGTGAATTCGAATGAATTTGATAAAAAGGGGTGGGTATAAACTCACAAATACTGGACAGGCCAGGGCAGGAGAGAAGTGAATGCTTCTAAAAGACATTTATCTCCATATTTTTTAAAAACATATATTCACGAACAAAACAAAAAGAAGAACTTACCAAGGGAAGGGAAGATGGACTGTACATAAAAATTCAATACATTCTGACAACGGCAGCAGTTACTTTAAGATTCCTGGAGGTAGCTACTGTTCCTAGCAACTGCTGATTATTGTGAATTCATCACAAAACAAACCAGAAGCAAAAACAGTTTTATCTCATGGGTTCTTAGAGAAATACATTTGGAACCTTGCTCAGCTCAAAGTGATGAACTTAGTCTCAAATGCCCACTGACATTGGTAAAGGTTTTATTGATTTAGGGGTCACTGAGATTTGGAGATGGTCACCTGAGTCCAATGAACACATGACAAATTGCTAGCAATTACATTAAAAATCAAGAATCTTCTAGGTTCCTTAGGCTGCACATCAGCAAACCTAAAGGTGTACCACCAAACTGCAGCAACATTTAGAAATTCAGTGTAGGCCTTTCTCCACAGTGTGATATGGAAGAGAGGCAAGGGAAGAGAAACTCAATCCCTTCCTCCCCAAAGTTTTAATGCAAAGGGGAGAGTATTATAAACATGAGTGGTAACATTAAGCAGGCAAAGTAATTTCCACTTTAAATTACAAGGGGATAATCAAATGAGTGAAATATCCACAGATTTCTGAAATCTACAGTCTCTAAAGTAGGTTAATTATTACTTCAGTATACATCAAATTCTGATTGAAACAATGTATCTAGATTTTCAGATCTGAAATAATCTAGCCCAGATTTCTACCTCGCAAAGCATCAGGTGACTGGCCTTTAGGAAATAAGGGAGCGGAAAGAAGGGCAAACCCATTAAAAAAACGGAACTGTTTCCAATGGAACATGTGAGCCTCACAGCCAAGCAGCAAAGTCAATATGCATCCAGAAAACCCAATGTCTGCCACACAGTCAAGATCAAAAAGAATGAAGGGGACTGGGTATGGTCTTTGGGGCTCAGTCCAAAGAAAACAGACTTTCAGCTCATCAGTACTATGTACGAGTCCAGGCCTGACCATGAATTGGTAGGCTCCTTTCCCTAAGAACATGGGAGTTAGAGACCCAGGTAAGGCTCTGAGTTGAGAGACAAACCTTACAAACTTTTCTGTGATAGGACAAACCAACAATCCAGCACCCTGCCAGCCTGGCAAGGCAGATGTGATGCAGCAGACCCAAAGATGTCCATGCTGACAATGTCTTCCATGAACAGACTTAAGGGAGGAGTCTGAAACCACTCAACCTCTTTCTGTCTAAGTGGCACAATAATCCTATTAGTAAGATTTCTGAGATGCTCATGGACAGGTTCAAAACCAGATTTTAAGCTGTGGTAGACACAGGAAGCAGTATTAAAGGAAAGGTTAAGATGAAGTCCTTTGGATTACGATATGAATTGGAATAAACAGCTAGACAAAATGAATGATCAGACAAAGTCAGCTGTGTAGAAAACTGTGTAGAAAAGAAACTAGGCTTGAGCAGGAGAGATATTCCAAGGGCTAAGACAGGTCCCACAGGGGACAAGGGCCAGGCATCCTTACCTGGACACTGACACTGAGCTGAGGGAAGGGAAGGACAACTGGGGAATGGAGAATGTCAGAAAAGGCAGATTTACAGAACTTGATTGGTTGGATAAGACACAGGGAGGAAAAGACAGGCTTTAAAGCAGTTAAGGGAGGTTACAGAAAGGGAAGAGTCACACCAAAGTCAGAAGCCGCATGTCCTCAAGGAAGGACACAGAGGAGGAATTGATCACTACAGAATAAGAGAATGCAACAGCCACAGACACTGCCCTAAGGAGGAGAACACCTGCCCTTAATCTTTGGAAATATGCATAATAAATACAAAGCAGTGCTGGTCCTTTGAGACAATAAATAGATATACGTAAGGATAATCTCCAGGACATCTATTTCCAAACTTCAGGAATCCTAGAAATCCCCAGTAATAGGCTATAGCAACCTCTAGTCTTTTAAAGGAGGGGGAAAAAAAATCTACTTGTTTCACCAGAGAATATGAGCCCATGACATGGGGAATGGAGACAGCTTTCCCACAATCTCCCATTTTGCAGGGAAGAACCCAGGTCACTTAGGAGTCTAGGCTCTCTGCCAGTGTGAACTGTCTGCACTGGAGTATCTGAGCTGAAGAGACACTTTCCTCAAGTCAGGGTCAGGTTAGAGAAGGCTTCATACACCTAACTGTCTCAAAAATACTATCGGCAGGTTGCTGGGGAAGGAAAGTTCCAACTGCTTTTCAGGTTCAGACACATGGGTGTGATACCAGAGCAGCCTTATCTCCCCAAGAACTGACTCCAGATAACAGTAGACTGTATCACCACTGAGAAACATTTTAGGCTCCTGACAAACTGAAAAGTTTCAGAATTACAGGAATTCCCACCATGAGGCAGGTGGCCTTGCTAGTGTACAGCAAGGGTCTCTTCAACTAATCAGCTGTTTTGGAGGGCTGGCACATGAATGACAGCTTGAGCCAACATGGCCAATACCAAAAGAGTATCTCTGAACACATTGCAGAATAAGAAAGGCACAGTCACCTATTTAAAAGGCACAGCCTTAAAATCTAACATGGTTTCACACTGTTCAAGTCACATTTATAGCTATCACACTCATGTGTTTCATGTATATGTGTACATGAAATACTGGAGAGACTGTGGGTTCAGATCCAGATACCACAATACAGTGAACACAGCAACAAAGCAAATCACATGAAATTTTTTATTTCCCAAAGCATAGAAGTTACACTACACTATAATCTCTTAAGTATGAAGCAATATGTGTTTAAAAAGCATAAATACCTTAATTTAAAAATACTTTATTGACAAAAAATACTAATACCATCTGAGCCTTTTTGATGGTGGAGGGTCTTGTAAAAAACACATTATCTGTGAACCGTAGTAAAACAAGGCACGAGAAAAGTAGGCATGCCTGCCTAAACAGTGTTTTAAGAGTATTTCAGGATACTTCTGAAATGCAAGAAATGCCAGGGGAATGTCAAAAGGTTAGACTAAGTTTTCCAAAGCATCACATATCTGCATTTATGCTACAAAAATTACAGGTAAAACCACACAGAACAAACCATTTCCTTGGTTCTTTAAATATTGAAGCATGGAGAGTCTGAAACTCAGAATCTAACAGCCTGCAACCAGTTTATGTGACTACACCATTGCTCTCATTCATGCCCATGAGTGTGTGCAAGGCAAGTTTTAAAGAAAAACAAAGAATCTGTATTTACACAACTCAGAGGGTGTGTCATTTAAAACCACAGTAATACCACCTCTCAGTGCTGGACACCACTTTTAAAATCCTGTTCTCCCAACCCACCCAAGAGCCAGCAAGTAACTCTGAACTGCCTTTCACTTGTGGCATGAGTTTCATCTCAATTTTAAATTTCTCTTGCCCTCCCCCGATCTTTTCTGTCAAATATATGTTACAAAATGAAAAGGCCAGTCCTGTATTAGAAATAAATGTCAGGAAACCAGCAAAAAAACAAAATGGCAAAGTTATGCAGACCTGTCTCTTTAAGCAGACAATACCAAACAGGAGAACTTGAGCTATCTTTGCTTTGTACATCTGCATCTTATAAAGGTCAAATATTAAATAGAGGAGAACATGGGAAAGGCTCTACAAAGAGAAGCAGAGTCTTGATGTCTGGGTGAATGAAATGGATAAACACCATCAGATCAAAGAAACAGGCTTTCACAACTTACCTCCTCCCCCTTCCTTTTTCTCTCCCCACCATTCACAATTCAATGTCTTATTATCCACATCTCAAAAAGAGAACTCAGAGAGGCACATTCATCAGGATTACTCAGGAAATCCACAGGAGAAGGGAATACCTGAAACAGGGCTGCCCTGGCGTGGTACAAACTTTTCAAACTGTCACCCAATAAGCAAAACCCCAGCTGCGCAGGGGCTCACACAGTCAGACCCCACCGAAGCCAAAGCACTCCCTCTCCAGGCAAAGGATCCCCGAGTTCGGGTTTTTTTTTTTTTTTTTTTACCTTTGTGTTCTCCGAAGCCTGTTCCCACTCCTTAAATGAGGCAAAGTAAAGTTTGAAAGCACAGTCCAAAAATTGGGGTCAGACATATCCATTTCTTTCTCTCTTCAATTCACTGCGGGTTGAAGGCCATAAGACCAAAATGGGCAGAGGGGAAAAGAAAAAGAAAAAAAAAAAAAGAAAAAAGAAAAAGAAAAAGACAAAAAAGATCCCAATTATCTACTCACTCCCTGGAGAGGAAACGTGATGTGAAGTGATCTCAAGAACAACTTGGTGCATGTCTGAAAAGTCCCCGTCCCAGTCTTTAATTAACACACAGCCATTTCTCCAAGGTTCGGGAAACTTATTTCCTCCTGGGTTTGCCCTCTCCTGGTCAGCCCCGGCCAGCTATAAACAGTAATTACAAGAGTTGGGCCGTACGTTCTGCTCAAAATGCTGTCTGTGTGTGATTCAGTCCAAGGTACTTTGTCATCTGTTTGGCAGATACCATTTGCGGCTCCTGCGGGGGGTGGGGTGGGGGAGGAAGGACTATTTTAAGTCTTTGGTTCCGGGAGACTGTTGCTTACCAACATAACCACTCAACATCCGAACATGCCCAGTGCAGAGTTTCCTTTTGGTACCTAATATAGGAGGAAGAATTTAAACAGAAAAAGCTTCTCTTCTCCCCTTCTCAAAAAATTAAAAAAAAAAAAAAAAAAGGAAAACTTAAGAGCACTTTTAGAAAATCAATCGACCTGTTGGTGTGCTTCAGCCAGACACCTCCCTGCAGCCCCCGGCCTCGCGCAGGAAGGGCAGGCTGCAGGCACCCGGGGCAGGAGGAGCTGCGGGGCCTCATGGGAGAAGGCAGCGTGAGTCCAGGAGAAGCCAGGACACCCGAGCATCTTCCGCATCCACCGCACCCCCCGGGCCCAGCCCCAAATGGATCATTCCCCCAAAATAAATAAATAAGTCAAGCCGCAGCTCCGGAAAGGGGCGAAGTGTGCGCAGCACACACCTGAAGGCTGAGCTGTGATTCACCGCTGAATGGAAACACTCCAAGGAAGTCAGTAATTACTCTTTGCAAAGACGCTGTTTGTTGTGGAGGAAAAGAACGCCACTGGGATGCAGGAGTCACCTAAAACCTTAGTAAACGCAATTTATGAGTTTGCGTTCATTTGATGAATTACTACAACACACACCTGTTTGACTTCATGTAGTGCAATGACATAGCTAGGGAATGGCCAACCACTACCTGCCAAGGCGTTACCTGGCATTTACATAACAAATGCGGATTATTTTCTTTCAAGTGTGTTAGCAAGGTAAGAAGGTCAGAGGCTGAATCAATGCTATTGTTATTTATGCTCAAAAAAGGTACTCAACTCCCCAAAGCCACAAATGCTTGTATAAATGGATATAAAGAAAAAAATGGAATTTAAATTAGCTGCCTTATAGCTGGTGTATTATGGCAAGAGATATTAAATTTTAAAAAAGTTTTAAGCAAATATAACTTGTGAAAAATGGTTCAGTTTATCCAATAAATACTGGGAAAAAACTTGCTTACAGAAATAGGAAGATGAAGAGAAGGGAATGGGGAGAGCTGACAAGAGGTTGGGGAACAAAGAAGAGAAGTCTACCATGGGATCCTCAACTGAATTCTTGTAATCAACAGAAATATTTTCACCCCAAGGACTCAGAGTTTCTGGTAATAATTCTTGTATGGGGCTTTCTTATGATTATCTCCTCCCATTCTCACAGCCCCTTTCAGATCCTTGAAAAGCACAAAAGGTAGACCAGTAAAGCAATATCGTCTCACTTTACAAGTGGCAAATTTTTTTTGTCCCATACTAAGTCATTCATTCTTTTCAAAACATTTAAGTTACCGCCTCTATCTGAAATCAGAACATTCCTCTGATACCTTTAGCAAGGCTAAATGACATAAAGCAAAGTAACTGAATGCCAATTTTGCTTTTCATGGTAAAAGCATAAATCCTCTTCAGATTTTCTTTTTATTAGAGAAAACAGATAAAAATGTAAATCTTTGGTAAAAGTAAAGTGGCAGTATTCTAATTTCCACAAAGTTGGAAATATCTGTATTTAGGTATTTTTTAAAGGTAAACACTTACTACCATGCTCCAGAGCAGTTTCTGAACCTCAGCCCTATTACCACTGTAGGCTGGATGCCCTTTGATTTGTGCACTAGTTTGCGTACAGGACAATGTTAAGTGGGCATCCCTGTCCTCTATACCTCATAGCCAGCTGTGACAATCAAAAATGCCTGCAGATGTTGGCAAATATTCCTTAGGCAAAATCACTCCTGATGGAGACCACTGCTGTAGATAAAGGCTCCATTTGAGAAAAATGATATATAGCGTATTAGTTGAGAACAAAATAGATTGGGTTTGAATTCTTGATTTAATACTTACTGTGACTGTAGATAAGTCACTTAATCTCTTCCCATTTCTCCCATTTTATGGGGTCTACCTCTAAGAGACTGACATATATAAACAAAATGATATACATAAACCCCCTCATGTAGTGTCTAGTACATACTGCATACAAAATGTTGGCAGTATGCGCAAGCTAAATGAATACCAGGCCAAGGGACATAAGACTAGAGCAGAGGGTACCTCAAACTGTGCCCTCTATATACAATGATACTTCTAACATGACTCTAGTGAGGAGATGGTCACACTGTGTTGTAACTATTTACTGGTGTCTTAGCTATTAGTCTGTGACTTCCTTGAGGCTAAATCCACATTTTATTGATCCCGCTAGTTCTAAAATCTGATCAGTTCCTGATTTATATAAGCATTTAATAATGCTTTTTGAATGGGAGACTTCAGAAGCCCAGGTATTTATTCTTTCTTATGATTATCTATGCCCACTCTCACAGACCCTCTGAAGATCCTTGAAAAGCACAAAAGGTAGACAGACAAACAAGGTACTATCTTCTTATCATCTTTCTTCTAAGATGCCCTGAAATCAGTATTAATTAGTCAATTGATTTTGTCAATACTGAATTCTGAATAACCTCCATTTACTCATTTTACCTATATTCTACAGCCACAAACAGAAATGCTAATATTCCTCAGACTCTAAGAAACATAGTAACCAAATTCAAGAGGAATTTTCTCAAGTTTTACCTCCTCCATTCCCAAAGATAAGCACAAGGAATAACTTCTGTGTTCACTTTTAGGTATTTGAATTTAAGAAGGAAAATTACATATAAGAGCTGCCCGGAGAAGATTAAGATGCTAAGAGAGGACTTGAAAGCGTGCCTATAAATTATGGGTTGAAGAAACTCTGTTCTGAAAGTAGAGAAGAGAAAATGTAGGGAACAAGTAATAGCTGCTCTTGAATACTGAAATAACTACAATGTAGCATAGTCTTTAAACCCAAAGATGAGAAAGGCTGAAACACAGGGAGGACATTCTACAGTGGTATGTGAGAGGAGGTAACTGGAAGGAGAGGCAGTGATCTGGACATGAGCTCCAGATAATTTCAAGACCTGATGACTATACCTCCCAGCAGATGACTATATTTTCCTATGGTCCTTCTAGAAAAGTCTGGATTTTAGCAACACCCAGGAAGATGATAATAACCAAAATGGATAAATTAATGGCATAAATACTTACTTCTTCTCATGATTAAATGATATACTAATCTGTTAGTATCTCCATTCTGTACATTTTGGAATATCCACCATGCAAATTCTCAAAAGGATAGGTAAAGACATGAATACCTTTAACTATGTACACTTTATAATAAGTGTTTTTTGCCCTTTAAAGGAATGGAAGAATTTGGGTTGTATCCAAAGTGAAAAAAAAAAAAAAATAAAAATAGTTGTAGAGGGCCTCCCCTGGTGGCGCAGGCGGTTGAGTGCCATGCTGTGAAGCTGTCCACAGCCTCTGCAGTGCTGGTTCTATCCCCGCCGGCCTCAGAGCAACGCACATGGCGAGCAGACCTCTCCTGTCTTGCCCGCTGCTCCCCTCAGCAGTGTATTTCTTCAGTCTGCCTGTTCTGCTCCCTGCTCTGTCTCTGGTGAATCCTCTCACCCTCCTGCGAATCTGCCCTGTACCCTGGTTCTTGTATAAATAAATAAATAAATAAATAAATAAATAAATAAATAAATAAATAAATCTTTAAAAAAAAATAGTTGAAGAGCATGAGGAGCCAGAAATGAACTAGTTAATATAGTGAAAGTGGCTGATATATTCCCACACTCATATAAGATAAGAGTAGGTGTGACACTGAAGTGTAACTTGTCTTCTAACCTGTTTGACTTGATTTGGGAACCTATGATTCAGAAGGTAATGCACTCAGTAAACACAAGAATTAAAATTGTCAGAACTCTTGACATTTTCCACAAACAAAATAATTACACAGTTCAAAACTAGATATAGTTTAGTTAGTTACAACTGTAGTAAATCTCTGACTACAGAAAAAAGAGGGAATTGAGATTACTGAAAATTCTTAAAACCATACTTAGTCTAGGTCAACACACACATATTTAACAAGATTTTCTACCCATTGCACAACATCTAAACCTACACATCAATGGACAAGCTTTATGATTCAAAATGCTCACTTTTTTAATCAGCATGATACTATCAGTCATTGCTTTTAATGAGAAAGATAAAATGAAATTGAAAAATAAGCTTGCCATGCTACTGAAATGGTAGCTTAGGACAAAATGAGTATTTAAAGAAAAGGATCAAATCATACATCTGACTCTCTCTTCATACAAAAAATTCCAGGTCCTTTCCACTGACTTAAATTCTCCTGTCTATGCCCACCCTCTGTCTCATGCCATTCAGTAGGGTTCCCTCTCCCCTCCCCTATATAGAATACTGTTAATATACCCAGAGCATTGCCTTGAACAAAGACATGATGGAAGACTAAATTTTTTAGTGTAGATGGGAGGTCAGGGAATCTGTTATCTTCTGGCACTGACATTCTGGCCACAGGCCATGATGTCCATGAGAAGATACTAAGGAAAATGGGGTTAATTATGAATTCCCAGATGCAATCTAACTGGTGTTGACCTACTCTGGGAATTTTGCTATAAACTAACTTTGGCCTCTGACTTCAGAGCACCTCCTGAAGGCAATGAAATATATAAGACATTGTTAAATGAAATAGAGAAAGACAACAAAATCTAAACATATCCCTTGCTTATATATTGGCAGGATTAACATCATTGAAATGACGATCTTTTCCCAAAGAGATAAACAGATTCAGTGTAATCCCTATCGAAGTTTCAGTCGCATTCCTCAAACATCATTGATTGAAATTTATATGGAATCAAAAAAGGCCCCAAACAGACAAAGCAATCCTGGCAAAAAAAGAAAAAAAAAAAAAAAGGAAAAATGGACAATGGACAAATGAAGGTACCATACTTCAAACAATACTACAGAACTAGAACAATCAAAAAAATATGGTACTAAGATAAAAATAAACACAAAGACCAGTGGAATAAAACCGAAAGTGCAGAAATAAATCCACACTTTCATGGATAGTTAATCTATGGCAAAGGAGCCAAGAGTTTATCTTGGAGAAATGAAAGTCTCAACAAATAGTGCTGGGAAAACTGGACAGCCATATTCAAAAGAATAAAACTATACCTCTATCTCATTTATTAAACCAATATGGATTTAATATTTGGATATAGGGCTTGAAATTTTAAATTCACAGAAGAAAACACAGAAAAAAACCCCACAGCATTGGCTTCTCGGATGTCTTTGGGGACATGACTATAACAGCAAGGAAAACAAAAACAAAAATAAGCAAGTGGCACTATCTCAGACTCAAATGTTTCTGCACAGTGAAAGAACTATCATTAAAATGAAAAGACACCTTACTGAATGGGAGAAAATATTTGCACATCATATATATGACCAGGGGCTAATATCCAAGATCTACAAAGAACTTACAGGTCTTAATAAAACACACACACACACAAACACACAATAAACAAATAAATAGGCAGAAGAGTGAAGCAGATTCTTTTCCAAAGAAGACACGGAGATGACCAACAAGCACATGAAAAAATGCTATCACTTATCATCAGGAAAATACAAATCAAAACTATGGGATACCATTTCACATCTATAAGAAAGACTCATATCAAAAATACCAGTAACAACTAGAATTGATGAATGTGTGGGGGAAAAAAGGAACCACAGTATATTGCTGGTGGGAATGTAGGCTGGTTTAGCACCTATGGAAAACAGTATGGGGGTTTCTCAAAATAATAAAAATTGAGCTATCATGTGACTCAGCAATTTCTCTCTTTGGTATCTACCCGCAAACAAAGAAACAAAGAAACAAAAACGCCACTAATTTGTGTGTGCTCCAATGTTCACTGTAGCACTATTTGCAATGGTCCTATTATGGAAACAGCTTTCAGGCCTAATGACAAATAAATGGAATATAGATACAACAGAATACTATGAAGCTAAAAAACAAGGATGAATTTTTGACATTTGTGACATCCCTTCATGAATCTAGCAGGAAGGGATTACATTATATGCAGAAAGGCAAATACTGGATGGTTTCACCCATATGTGGAATATAGAGGAACATTTTATTTCAGACAAAACCATAACCAAAAAAGTAAAATTGAGGGTACTGGATGGGTAGAGAATAGGTGGAGAACAAAACTGGGAGGGGACTCACTGGACTGTGGTAGAGGATTATAGGTGCTTTGGTGGTGGACATGGTGTGGTAACATATATCTCTAGAGGTGTGACCTTATACCTCTGAATCGTAAACAGTGTTGTGAACCAATGCTACCTCATAAAAAAGAAGAAGAAATAAAGCTTCAAGACTGAGCTACAAATAGAAAGAAAGTTACACCAATGGAGGCCAGGTTGAAAAATGCCCATCTAGCATTATTAGATAATTTTCTCCCTTACTTGACTATGAAGGCTGTTAAAATGATCAATGAAAATTAATTTTTAGGGACAGATCTGAATACTGGAAACTTAAAGATGGATAGATAATAAGGAGGGTTACATTACCCTGGGAAAGTAAAACTTTTTTTTTTTAACAATATCACAAGATAATAGAGATTCAGTTCTTAAGGAAATAGATAAAAGAAATAAAATAAAAATTGATTTATTTTTCTCAGTAGGTTGCATAGAGAGCTATATAATGCCATAAGGCAAGTTGAAGGATAATGTTCCACATGAGAAAGAACAGGTGGAGACTGGCCAAAATGGTGAGAGCATATAACATTTTCTCAGGTATTCTCTGGATCCCAAGAGAATCAGAGATCAGAAATTGTAGCCAATAACCAAAACTTTGCAAAATCCAAGAGAAAATAAACATATATGGGAAATTGGGCCTCCCCTGGTGGCGCAGCGGTTGAGCGCTGGGCTGTGAAGCTGCCTGCAGCCTCTGTAGCACCGGTTCGATCCCCGGCCACCGGCGAGGGTCCCACATGGTGCGCAGACCTCTCCTGCCGTGCCCACTGCTCCCCTCAGCAGTATGTTTCATCAGTCTGCCTCTTCTGTCCCCTGCTCTGGATCTGGTGAATTTTCTCACCCTCCTACACTTCTGACTGTACCCAGTGCTTATATAAATAAATAAATAAATCTTAAAAAAAAAAAAAAACATAGATGGGAAATTAATTAAGCACTTTCCCCCCAACATAGTGACTCTTTGATTTAATTACAGGTAGAACATGCATGATGGCAGCCTAGCATGTAGGATTGGAGACGGTTTCAGAATCACCACTTGTAAGCACATTATCCTAGTACTCTACCCTCTGTCTTTCAAGCAGATAGGGTCTTGGAGAAGCACCAAAGCTTAGTCTGACAGAGCTCCATACCTGGGAGAGGAGTCTGACAGACTGCCAGGAAAGGTATGTCGTCCTTGCAGGGCTGGATGACATCATTCTGTAGGAAGAAGACTACTGGGAGAGAGCCAGAGGTAAGTGTATCTCTCCATTCTAAATCAACAGCCTGGAAGCCCAAAAAACTACACAAAACACTGATTTTTAAGAGTTAAGCATTCCAATTATGGAGTGAAGAGCAGTACCTAAATATTACTGCTCCATCTTACAAACAGGAAAGCTAACTCCTCTCTTGCTTTAAGACCGAACTTCCTTGCCACTTCTTCTAGAAAGCTGACCTGTAAGATTCCATTTCCTCACTGGGTTAGGTATCCCTCAACTGTTGTTCTACTTTGGAAAGCTAATACAGGAAAAATGTCCTCCCAGTGTTTCAAAATCAAAATCTGTTTGTTTGCATATCAGTTCCCCTCAGAGTAAGCATTCCTTGAGGGCAAGAGTTGTATTTCTTTCATCTTTAAATCCTCAAAACATTCATTAAGATGGATGTTAAGGCAAGGGAGAAAAGGAAGGAAGATTTGCTCTGGACTAGAAAGATTCTTGATAGCAGTTAGGTCTAGAATCCTGATACTTTGAAGACTAACCCTGAATATGTTTTTGTCAAGTTTTTTTCTATTTCTCTTTTAGTTTCAGAAAGCCATTCCATTATCTACATATGCTGTACCTGTTAGGAAGGTCTAACTACCTCAGATTTCAGAATCTTGGAATACAAAAGACCACGCTTAGGTAGCTGTATGTACTTATATATGCATACATATAGAACTAGTTTTGTGTGAAATGCTAAATGCCTTTTGACAGTTAACAGTGATACTCTGTTACTAATCATTACATTAAACTCTCAATCTAGTATTAACTTCAAGGAGGTGGTGTTTCTTGATTCAAAAGTTTTGATCTAAGGTACATCATTTCTCATCCAGCTCCTCAGCATGAATTAGAGTGCAATTATAAAAGTGTCAATTTAGTCTAAATGGGTTAATACAGTTATATTTAGCCCTTTTGCAGCTACACTAAGAGCTTTCTGTAACATAAGATTAAGATTAATTTATCAGTTCTTGTTTTCTTGAGTATTTTTCCAGGTCAGACACCTAGAGTTATGGAAAATTAACCTATAAAGAAGTAAGAGTTTCCATCAAAGTATCACAGAAGGATCATATATTAACAGATATGGAAACCCTGTGCTTATGTAACAATTATAGAATGCTATTCCCATGGTAAAGTTGATTCAAATTATTCCAGAAATCAGAGGATAAGATGTCATTGAAGACATACATTTTTTAGCCAAGGAGTTCGCAAGCAAGATTGAATATCTATTCTGTATGCCATTTATAGTAACAGAAAATTTAAAAGAAATATTCACAGAAGAATAAATATGTTAGACAAAAAAGTATTCACTAGAATTATCATAGAAATACAATTAAGACCTCAATCAAATATTTTTACTTGGTTAACTGGCAAAGATTAAAAAAGATAACATTGAATGCTGATGAAAGTGCTAGGAGAAAAAGACTACCATATTTCTATAAAGCAAACTAAAGAATGAAAATGCATACAACCTATCATAGGCATATAAATATACATATACACATGTATCTCTATGTAAACACATGCACACATATAAATACATATTATGTATATACACATACACACATACATATTTGAACTCTATGTCCACATACTGAAAGTTATACAAATATTATCAGGTATATGCACAAAGATCAAAACATATGGGAATTAATCTCAGATACATTATAAAAGCTTAATATTGAGGAGACACCCAAAGATACAAGGGCAATTGTTAATAGATACTGAAACAGCCCCACATGAAGTATTGTAAAAATCACTGTGGTAGATAGAATAAATGTTCAAATGCTTGGAGCCTGTGACTAAGTTACCTAATCTATGAACAGGAATTTTGTAGATGTGATTAAACTAAGGATCTTGGAATGGCGGTGGTAGGATGGGAGAGATCTGACTACAGAAGATGGTGATGTGACAATGAAGCAATATACTATGCTGCTGGTTTTGAGAATGAAGGAAGGGGTCATGAGTAAAGGAACACAAGAAATCAGCCTAGTGACTGGAAAAGAAGAAAACATATACTATCCTAGTGTTTTTAGAGTTTAGCACTGTGGACACCTTGATTTTAGCCTAGTGAAACAATTTCAAAATTTGGAAATATAGAACTCTGAGAGAATAAATATATGTTGCTTTAAGCTAGTTTGTTATAATTTGTTACAGTAGTCATAAGAAACAAGAGGTGCATTGAAAAAAAAACCACAAAAGTGGGAAATGCAGAAATACATGCGAACAACCAAAAAAAGGGGAAATTTTATGATCGAAATTGACTGTATATGTGAACGGGTATGAATGAAAAAAGATGGAAACAAAGTCTTTTTATTGGACATCCATGAGTATAGAATTATGGATGATTTTATTCCTTTTATGGTTTTCATATATTTTTAATGAGTCTGATTATTTTTAATTAGGGAAATACTTTAATTTCCAAACACTTGACAGTTTTGATACCATGGCCTAGAATTCTTGTTCAAGTTCCTGAGCTTTTAGAATACTTTGAGGAGTTTACACACTGCAGAATATACACTTTTACTAGGACATTTTTCAAAAAATTGATCTTTTTGACAAACAAAATAAAATGCATATGTATAAGCCTTACAAGTTTTAGAAATAAATACTAAAATTACTGTAAAAGAAGTTTCTGTACTCCTAGGGGTTTTATAGTACAAAATGAAAAATATATGTTTTCGAGACATAAATCCTTACCTGTCTATGGCAACTGGGCATTTTTCAATGCTGACTGGGTTATAAATCTATATGGTGCTTTGGTTTTGGTTGAATATATATGTTATTGTTTGCACACTGGTCAGGTTGTACATTTTATGTGAACAGCTTTGAATTCTAGACATGTTTCCCTCCACTGTACTATATGTGACAGCTTTCTTCTTCCATTGCTCACAAGTCACATACTCTTGAAAAGTAAGCTCAATTTTAATATTAGCCAAAATGTACATAATGAAAACGATGTTCTTAATTTCAAATAATTATATCAGTTATAATTTAGAATTATTTCACTTCTCTCCCCAACATAAGCAGACATTAATTTTTATGTGGCTAGATAGCTCAGACTTTATTGTCTACTCAGCTAGCTCATGAGAAATGAAAGACAAAGGCTTAATTTCTGGTACCAAACATGGAAATACTCTTTGTACCAATGTATTATCATACTTGTCATAGGAAACATTAAAGTTCACAGTTATCAAAAAAAGTTCAAAAGGAAGTTATTTCAGTTAATAAGAGCTATAACAACAGCCAATCATACCATGAGACAGTGACAGATGGGTGATGAGTGAATATCTCTCAATGTGAGAGAACTTTCTCTATCAGTGGCTTAGAAAAAGGCAGAGTAAGCTGTTGCTTAAAGCTGTCCATTGGTTCTTGGAAACTGTGACTTGAAACGAAGTATAGGGAAACAGGTCCTTGAACAATGTCCTTTCAACATCAGCCAAGACTTTATTTTTCATCAACATTTTAACAAAAGTACCTGATTCACAGATACACATGCTGTACATACAGAATCATAAAGAATGCTAATACACCAAGGATAAAACAAAAAACAAGGCCAGATGACCTATACAAAGCAGAAACAGAAAACTGAAGTAAAAGCACAAATCATACTTTAAAATGACAGAAAAATACACTAGATTGGATATTCAGAAAGTAGGAGAAAAGTAAAGTTTTCATTGTATATAAAATGATAAAAAAAAACCCAGCATATTTCCAGATTTCCTCCTTGTTGATCACATTCTGGTTGTGGCTTCCATTACCTCTTACCTGGATTAAAGCAATTCCTTTCCTGCTCCCCACCCCAATCTATGCTTCCAAGCTGCCCAGCTCCATATGTATACAAATATTTATTAGTTACTCTCCCTAAAAACAAAATTCAGTAGCTGCTGATTGCGCCAGGATTCTTTCAATAGTTTCTGTCCTATCATCATTGAATTACCTGGAGTGTTTGTTAGAAATACAGGTTTGGGGCCTCCCCAGGGGTGCAGCGGTTGAGCGCTGGGTTGCGAAAGCTGCCCGCAGCCTCTGCAGCGCTGGCTCGATCCCCGGCTGCTCCCCGGCCACCAGAGGAGGGTCCCACATGGCGCTCAGACCTCTCCTGCCACCCGCTGCTCCCCTCAGCAGTGTACTTCGGTCCTTCTGCCTGCTCTGCTCCCTGCTCTGGCTCTGGTGGATTCTCTCACCCTTCCGCACTTCTGACTGTACCCAGTGCTTGTATAAACAAACAAACAAACAAACAAACAAACAAATAAATAAATAAATATTAAAAAAAAAAAGAAAGAAAGCCCCCATCTTCCCAAAGCCCAGGCTAAAGCAAAAGCTTTGAAGGGCAGGAAAGCAGGACTGAAAGGCATCCACAGGCACAAGAAAAAGGAGATCTGCATGTCATCTAACTTCTGAGATATAGGACATTGAGACTCCAAATGCAACTCAAATATCCTCAAGAAAGTTTCATTATGAAAAACAAGCTGGATCACCAGTCCTCACCTTCTCTCTGACCACCGAGTTAGCTGTGAAGAAGACAGGAGACAACAACACACTTGTGTTTATGGTGGATGCTAAAACCAACCAGCACCAGATCAGACAGGCTGTGATGAAGCTCTATGTCACTGACATGGCCCAAGTCAACACCCTGATCATGCCTGATGCAGAGAAGGTGTATGTTTGACTGGCTCCTGACTACGATGCCTTGAATGTCACCAACAAAATTGTAAATACAATTCTTTTTTTTTTAAAGATTTATTTTTATTTATTTATACAAGCACTGGGTACAGTCAGAAGCGCAGGAGGGTGAGAAAATTCACCAGAGCCAGAGCGGGGAATAGAACAGGCAGACCGATGAAATACACTGCTGAGGGGAGCAGTGGGCAGCAGGAGAGTTCTGCGTGCCATGTGGGACCCTCGCCAATGGCCGGGGATGGCCGGGGATAGAACCGGCGCTGTAGAAGCTGCGGGCAGCTTCGCAACCCAGCGCTCAACTGCTGTGCCACCGGGGAGGACCATGTAAATACAATTCTTTTTCACCATTAAAAAAATGCAGATTTGGAGAGGCTATTCCACAAACATTGCTTCAGGATTTCTCGCAGCAAAGGCCAGGAATCTGCATTCTACCAAAGCAATCACAGTATTCTTATGCACATTAAAATTTGAGAGGCACTTCATAGGAAAATCAAAACCTCTTTACATGGAATAATTTACAATGCATTCTTGTGTCATTTCTCCTGCTTCATCCTTTGACACATGTCTATCCCCTTGTGGTTTATGCTCCAATAATAGTAAAATATGTACTTGTCAGAAATATTGAATTACCTTAAGCTCCCCAGACACAGTAGCTCTGCCACACCTCATTGCCTTTGCACATCCTATTGCTGGTTCCTAGAATTTCCACTTCTGTCTAGAAAACTTTTTTTTTTTAAAGATTTATTTATTTATTCATACATGCACTGGGTACAGTCAGAAGTGCAGGAGGGTGAGAGGATTCACCAGAGCCAGAGCAGGGAGCAGAACAGGTAGAAGGACCGAAGTACACTGCTGAGGGGAGCAGCGGGCGGCAGGAGAGGTCTGCACACCATGTGGGACCCTCGTCGGTGGTGGGAGATGGAACCGGCACTGCAGAGGCTGCGGGCAGTTTCGCAGCCCAGCGCTCAACCGCTGCGCCACCAGAGGAGGCCCTGTCTAGAAAACTTTTGTTCATATTTCACATTGAGCTGTAAGGTCACATTTTCACTGAGTTTGCCTGGCTTTCTCTTGCAAATGTGTATTTTTCCCCATATCTTCAATAAATTTTTATGAAAATGCTTCTTTTATAGCAAGCAATCCCTTTACTGCAGCACGATTTTGTATTTACAGGTCAGATTTCCCCACTAGCCTTTAAAGATCTCCAAGTACAAGGACAGTCTCTATTCATCTGTGTATATCTCAAAGCACATGATGGATATTTAGCACAATGCGTGGATGTACACACATTATTTTCTTAGGTTAGCTAAAAAAAAAAAGAAAAAACACAATTTTTTCCCTCTATTTCTTCAACTTCTACATTCAGGCCTTAGGGGGTTGCTTCCAAAATCATGTAGCATTTTTGTCAATTGCTTGGATGATTTTTCTTTTAAGGACTGTCATCAGCAACAATCTTCATGATGATTAATAAGAAAAAATTAACCCTATGATTTTTTAGCAAATACTAATGGTTCATTGAGAACCATTAAAGAACCCAAAAAAGGAAAGACAATCAGTTCTTTACTTTCCTTCACAAGTGTGGCCGAAATAGTGTGATTGTCTTCCCTGAAAAGGTGGCTGAAAACAGTATCTTGAGCAGGATGACCTCCTTCTGGGGTTAGAAACAGTCCTATTAGGACATGATCAACACGCACACCTCACTACAGGGAACTGATGAGAACTGAGGGTACCACAGCAGTGGAGCTCAAGTTTTTAATATGCTGGCTACCACCTCCTATCCTGGGGCTCCTGGCTGAGAAATGTCAACTTCTACAGCAAAATCTCCCAGTGAATACGTGAGGAGTTGCAAAGATAAACAGACACAGCCAATTTGAGTGACATCTGACTGCCAGCCTCCTCTGTCACCTCTCCCAGAATTTCTTTCTCTTTGGTAAATGCCTATTCCCAAATCTTAATCATGACCATTTTTCATAGACAACCAAGAACTTGATGTTGTTGAAGATGTGACTATCCATCTGGATATACATTTTAGAGAGGATTAAAGTTTCAGAGAAAAGCACAAAGAGTAGGTGTTGGGTAATATCCACCCATTACTATATTAGCCAAAGTTTAGGGGATGACGACCAGAATCCAATCTTCCACTCCTTTTCAGTAGAGAAAAAATAGATGATGTAAGCCTTATATTGAAAGTGTTATCAGTCCCTGATGTATATACTACTGTCTCTTATTTTCCACACAGATATCCAGGGTAGGTGACATTCAGTAATTATGCAGTCACCAAAAATGATCATCATAGACCATATAAGTGTGGCAATATGCTATATAGGAATAACAATAGAGAAAGTCTAACTATAGTATGATTACAATAACAGAATCATGCATGTATGTAGAAAAGGATTGGTAGGCATTATGGCAAAATGAAGAGTTTACCCCAAGTGGTTTATTTTGGTATTTTATGCTTGATATTCTTGTTTCAATATGAACTAAAACCCATTATATATTTAAATTTATTTCCTGGTCTTTCATAACTTGTTCCACTATTATATTAGTTTGCCTTGCTGTCAGCTCAACTTCCCTGGAACAACTCGATTACCTTTAAAAATCACTCCCTGATGCAAAGACATACAGAAAAAGTCAGAGAAATCAGGCGGTTTCTGGTGGGGGCTCAGGGAGGAGCAACTTTCAATTGTTCATAAACACCAAACTATAAATTATAGGGTTGTTCAATCATTTATTGAACATCTTGAGTGGCATTTGACACAATCAAAGTCCATTCTCTCCCCTTTAAGATACTCATTTCTCCTATTTATTCTTTATTAGTATCTAAACACAGTATCACTGCAGAGTTCATGGCTCAGAAAGATCTATCCAGTCATCTAGTGAGTCTGTTCCAGAAACAGGATTAGATAAAATTCCATGAGCTGCCAGGTATCTGGAGAGTACATAAAACTTGAAGGTAATTTGTTTATTACTTTTAGTTTTATTGGGGCGCAAAGTCCTCAAATCACAAAGGCTATTTCATTGTGTACTTCTAAAATATTAAGGCAATAGAAGTTCTAGATGGTTTAACACTCATCTGTCATCATGTGATCCAAGGATTAGCCCCATCAGTTAACAGTAAGTACCCAGTCATGGACAATTTTAAAGGTGGGTGGGGAAGAAGTCTTGTGGTGTCTCAGAAATATGAGCCATATCATAATATACTATTTTTTTCAATGTGCTACTTCCACAGGAAACAAATGAAAGAAATGGGAAACAATGGACAGAGGAATAGATCAGAGTATGTAAAACAGTCCGTATATTTTATAAATATAAAATGAGTAGAAGAATATCTCACACCTAGAGTCTGTAACATTCCCTTTTCCCACCCCACTGGCTACCTCACAGTCAATTAGGGCATAATTGCTTTCTTGAGTGAAGTAGAAATTTAAGGTTTTACATTTTAGAGTCATTATGTCTTGAGAAGTTTTCACAGCAATGATTTCAAATTTTGCTTTTTTTTTTTTATTTTCCACCTAAAAATCAGCATTTCAGGCAGGAATAACTGAAGTCATAGCATGCTGTTATTCTCCTACAAAGATCCCAGTAAATAAATTAAAAACATCTGTTTCCCCAATGAAATCACATGCAATCTACTTCTTAGATTTCAGGAAACTCTAGGATAGATTTATAACTATAACATTCCAAAACTAGGTAAATAACTTAAAAAAAAAACCCTCATGATGAAATAAATTTATCATCAACTAAGAGCTGAATATAGAATAGCTGTTTAGATTTGAAATATGAAAACTGACTATAAACAGAATAAACTTCTAATTAAAATTTATTAATGATTTCAAAACAAAAGTAATAGTTTCAAAGGCTAAATAAAATTATTTTTATTTTTTATAAAAGAAAATAAGTAAAACCTGATTAATAGAAATTGATTGATAATCCATAAAGTTCACTTTTGAGTATACTTAGGCTTCTTGCCAAACTAAACCTTCCATAGGAAGCTCCGTTTCCACAGAGCTGTCAACAGCTGGCAAAATCTATCTGAACCTTACTTTTTTTCAATCTCCCTATTAAATCTGTGCAGGCTTGTTGGAGAGCAGAGCAGTACTTTACCTTATAAAGTAGTATGTTCACCTGCTTGCTAATTTGAGTTCTAACCAGTGCCACATACTGGCATCGCTATTGCCCATCCTTTTTCTAATGCTACAATTGCCCAACTTGCTTGAATAATTCTGGTCTGCCACATGCTTCAACAGATAGGGAGAACCTCAACTGACCACCGCCTGGGCAAAATTACTCTGAAGAACAGCAGTTCTCTCTACAGGTTATATACTGTCACTATTTCTCAAGTCTTGATGAGAATAACTAGCTTCTTAACGGGAAAATAAGTAGCCTTCCCAGATTATGCAAAAGGGGGTGAGGAGAGGCAGACACGGTAAAATGGTGCTTCTGAAACTCCAAGAGGCAGAATTCAGGGTCTTATATAAATGTCAAGGTCCTAGGAACTCCTACCTTTGGAAATTCCACCTGACATACTAACTGACATATTTAAACATATCCATATCCCACTGTAAATCTTCTTTTCCTATGAAACACGTTGGGACCACTTTACATTTTTGCTTCATATCTAAGCAAACTTTAAACATTTGGGAATTCTTATGAAGTGCAAAGAGTAGAAATAGAAATTGCTTTCAAATATTAAATTTTTGTGATTGTTAAATTTGACAATTAATGAAATTGATATATTTTAAACAAATCTTATTTCCTTTAATAAATCTGTAAGCTACAACCTGACTTCAGAAATGTTAAAATGTGAAAAAAAGTAGGCCTTCATAGATAAAATAAGGTATAAATTTTGATTCTGCAGTTTTACTTTTGTGTTGTTGAACCAAAATATCTTTCCCCTTTGCAGATTCAACCATGTCATAATTTTAGTAATGCCTTTTTTTGCTTGGGAAATTGGTGGCATATGGAGAGAGAGTATCCCAGAGTAGTTGAAAACATGGATTCTGAAACCATTGTCCAAGTTCATAATTATAGCATTAATACTTGCTAGTTATATGATTTTGGCTAAGTTATTTAATCTCTAATGTGCTTGATTTTCTATTCTGTAGAAAAAGAATAGTTATCTCACTGAACTCTTGCTAGAATTATGTCAGTAGTTTTAAGAACTGAGAACAGTACCTGGTATTCTAGAAGTACTATTTATGTCATTGTTATTTCAAATATCATGCATAAAATGATTATGGAAGAATCACAGCAGAGCCACTCATCCATGTGGGCGCCATCTTGAAGGAACTGGATGGATCCCAAATTTCTTTTTTTTTTAAAGATTTATTTACTTATTTACATAAGCACTGGGTACAGTCAGAAGCATAGGAGGGTGAGAGAATTCACCAGAGCCAGAGCAGGGAACAGAACAGGCACTCTGACGAAATACACTGCTAAGGGGAGCAGCGGGTGCTGCAGGAGAGGTCTGTGCACATGTAGGACCCTCGCCTGCGGCGGCACTGCAGAGGCTGTGGGCAGCTTCGCAGCCCAGCGCTCAACTGCTGTACAACCAGGGGAGGCCTGGCTCTCAAATTTCAAGCAGACATATCCATTTACCAAGTCCTAGACCAATGTCTTTAATTCTGCCTTTTCTTTCTCAGAGGTTCTGCTCTAGGATAGAAGCAAGTGTGACATCAATAAGGATAACATAACCCTTTCTGGGATAAGTGTCAATGAGATTAAACACCTTTTCTCCTCAGAATACTAGTCACTTCCCTCTAGTAGCTGAGATAAACTGTTATGACTCTCCCGGCCAACTGCAATTCTTTAGTCTGTTGTAATGAAATAATTCAGAGGATGGTAAAGTTAAGTGAAAAGTTCATTTTTAGCCAGTGGGGAACAGGCACAGAATAAAACAAAACATTTTTTTTAATAAAGCAATATTAAACATTGGCACAGTGTCAAAAATTATCCTTAGCATCACCAAGAGAACAGCTTTGATGAACTGTAACCTCACTGTATTTAGTACCTACTTCAGTGCCCTCTAAGTACAGTCAGTATAATCCACATGATAAATAGCTTTTTCTATCCATAAGTTTTTTTTAATGGATTGGGCTCATTAGTTTACATAATCATCCCTAAAACTAGGACAGAGCTCTCAGTGTTGCTCTGTAGTAAAATATTAATCCTACCAAACCAAATATTTGACATGATCTGTTGGCCTTGGAGTGATTTCCTTAAGCCATTAACTTTTCAGGTGTATGGGGAGACACATTTAAAAAAGAAAGAGAGAGAAAAAAAGAGTTTTCACTACAGTTTCTTTGTGGCTTAAGAAATATATAATAAAGGAAAGTGGATTTTCTTTAAGAGTATTGACATTTTTCTTTACCAGATTATACCCTAATGTACTTCAGCCACTCAAGCATTCAGCTTGTTTGAAAAGTTCTGATTTTTAAAACATTACACATGATTCATCAGCATACAATATCTGCCATATACTTATGAAGGAAGATTACACAAAGTAAACTATAAAAGTGTCACTCATTTTTCATTTATAAATTCACCTAAGAAGGCTATAAAACATCACCTGCAGGAGACAAATCTTCCTGAAACAATGCTCTCTTGTTTCTTTCATATAAACTCTATTTACACATACACATGCATTTGACCTAAGAAAACCTCTCATCTGAAATATACCTGTTAGAGAGTGTATTTCATTCTTTCAAACAACAAGAGATATTTTCTCCAGTACATCAAGGACCATGAAGAATTTAATAAGTCTATGTAATTTCATACTCACTTAAGATATTGAGAGGGGCATAAGAGTACATACATACACAGACACATTTGTTTGAAACAAAATACAGTGTTGAAGAGGGATGGATATGAGTATTTGGCATTTGTACTTCATATGGTAACAATTCATCTTAGGGCGATGCTCTCTCAGGATTTGGACACAGGACTACAAATAAGCAGGGGAGAAGAGAGACTCATGCATAATTTACAAGTTCTTTTTCTATAATAAAGAACAGTTATTTCTCTGTTTAAAAACTGAAATGATCCCTACAAAACCATACTCTTAGCATATGATCCTGTAATACTCCTTGGAATTTACCCAAAGGAGCTAAAAACTTACATCCACACAAAAACCTGCACACAGATGTTTATAGCAACTTAATCAATAATTGCTAAAACTTGGAAGCAACCAAGATGTCACTGAGTAAGTGAATGGGTAAACTGTGGGATAGTCATACAATAGACTATTATTCAATGCTGGAACAGAGATGAGCTATATGTAAGAGAAGACATGGAGCAACTTTATAACAGTATTAAGTTAAAGAAACCAATCTGAAAAGGCTGCATTCCGTATGATTCCAACCATGTGACATGCTGGAAAAGGTTAAGTCTATGGAGACAGTACAAAGATGATTGCTGTAAGAGCTTGGGGAGGGAGGAAAAGGTAGGGCACAGAGGATTTTTAGGGTAGTGAAGACATCCTATTTGATACTATAATGACAGGTATATAGCATCATGCATTTGTTCAAACCCATAGAATATACACCAAAAGTGAAGGCTAATGTAAACTCTGTGTATTGGGTGATCACAACATGTCAATGAAGGTTCATGGTGGTAACAGACACACCACTCTAGTGGGGATCTGGATGGGGAAGCTATGCATGCATGGGAGCAAGAAATACAAAGCAAATGGGAATATCTGTAACTTCCCTGCAAGTTTGTTGTGGACCTAAATCTGCTTAAAAACATTAAAGATTTCCTTGAAATTTTTTTAAAAACCCTGTATTTTAGTCCAAAATATAACTGTGATCACTCAGAGATTATTCTTATAAAACAGAAAGTGTCTTAAGATCTCAACTGCCTGCAAACATAAAACCCAGCTTGGTTTCAGTCTCCTGCTCCAGCCTCAGCACTTAACACTTCTCCCACCTTTTCTGTCCCCACCACTGGTCCCATCAGGAAGCAGGACTCCTGAGCTGAAACCACAACAGGAGCTCTTAGCTCTGCCCAGTCTGTCCTGCCAAGTCCTCTGCCCAGGATGGGCTCCCTGCTAGCTCCTCTCTCTGCCTGATTGACATCTTTTCATCTTTTTACAGCCAGATAGGATCTCCTCTGGGAGCTTCTGTTGAAAGTGAATCAGACAGAATTAATCCTCTCTTCCCCTGTCTGTTATTATGTTACAGTTAACTGTTTTCCCCCTGAGGGAAGGTCATGGTGGTCCATCTTGGCATCTCAACCTCTCTTGTGAGGTCATTATTGGCAATCAAAACAAGCTTGTGGGATGAAGGAATGGTTCCACTGTGTGTGTCTACATGTAGGTGGCTTCAAATCTCCTTTAGAAGTAGGTGGGATGCAAGCAGTAAGGGGTGCCAGGCTTCTAGTGTTGCTGTGCCAGGCATTAGAGTGTTCTCTGTCCTGTTAAATACATTGTTAACTGTTATTTCTAACTACATTATTTCTGTCCCCAGCCCATCTTCTACATCCTTATGGTTCTTACTCAAATCTTATTCTTGGGCCTCCCCTGGTGGTGCTGCGGTTGAGCGCTGGGCTGCGGAGCTGCCCACAGCCTCTGCAGCGCCAGTTTGATCCCTGGCCACTGGCAAGGGTCCCACATGGCGCGCAGACCTCTCCTGCAGCCCACTGCTCCCTTCAGCAATGTATTTCGTCAGTCTGCCTGCTCTGCTCCCCGCTCTGGCTCTGGTGAATTCTCTCACCCTCCCGCACTTCTGACTGTACCCAGTGCTTGTATAAATAAATAAATCGTTAAAAAAAAAAAGATTTACAAATCTTATTCTTACTCCAGTCTTGCCTCCTCTATCCTACCTATTTTAAAGACTGTTTCTTCAACTACACAGATATACAGAGGCTGAAGACAGGCTGAAGGAAAAGAGACAGGATGAGTTATAACATCACTATACTCCATCTCTCCAGCTCATATATGTCTGGCACTGAAGACAAACCTGATTTGGTAACAGACACAGGATTCAAAATGGATAGTTCTCAGATATCTTACA